>NW_012119710.1:1449695-1622124 GCF_000951035.1 Colobus angolensis palliatus | reverse complement strand
CCGCCCTCTGGTTTCACGCCACGCCCTGGGCGGCTTATGATTGGTTCGTCTTAGAGACACATAGGGCAGGCTCAGTGGGGCCCTGCCCCTCGCAGAGCCAAGTTGCCCGCAGGGAGAGTTCTGTCTGGGCTGCTGTCTGCTCCTGCTGCCTAGTCCTGCAGGAGGCTGGTTCCTGTCCAGCACTTCCTGTGGTGGGACGGGTAACTCTGCCAGATCCAGGACAGGCCAGTCAGCAAGCCCTTTGAGCCCCAGATCTAAAGCCACGTTCTTCCGTCGGCTTCCATTTGGACCTCTGTCTTCAATGTGTGTTTAGCTCATTTAACCCTCACAGTAGCCCATCCCTATTTCACAGATGAGGAAACTGAGGCTCAGAATGGTCATTAAGGCGCTTGACCTCAACTACTGTTCAAAAGCTTTCTAAACACCACCCAACACTCAGGGTGTGTCTACCGCATGGGAAGGCGGATTACACTTCTATTCTATTACACTCCCCTAACTCTTGTCTCCCAGCCTGGGTGGTCGAGGGCCACAGACACTACCATAGGCACTCCCTCCAAGTCTTCTGAGGCTTGACAAATTGATACTCAGTTCAAACCAACATCCCATCCCTCCTTTGAAAAAATATGATTTATTCACAAAAAGAACTTCAATGTAATCCCAAGTTTGTATAATACATTTTTTGTTCAAATATATATGGTATATTTTTTATAGCTTCATTGTAGGAATGGGTTCTTTTTTTCTCGAGCATAAAAAAAATACAGGCTCACTGTAGATTTGGAAAATAGGGGAAAGTAAAAAGATAATAAAGGTCTGTAATCTAATCTATATAATTGTATTTCGTAATGGGTACATCACATGTAGTTGTCTACATTTTGGCCTGATTGAGTAGAGTTGTAGGGGAGCAGCTCTGCCATTCAGTCTCTGCAATGGTTTAGGTCAGCAGCTGGGACCTGCCCACCTACAGCCTTCCTTCCTTCCTAGGCTGCAGGAGAATAAGCCAGGCCCCCAGGAGTCCTTCCCCTGAATAAAACCCTGCAGGCGTCCACTGTGGCATCACATGTGCCTCACTTACAAAATCCAAGTGCAGCAAATGCAAGATAATATAGTTTTGTAGCCCAAGAAGGGACTATAACTTACCCAAAGTAACACAGCAAGTAAAAGATGAACTGGGAACAGAGCCCAGGTCCCCTGATCTCCAGACTCAAGCTCTTCAAAGACTTACAACCTGCTTCCTATTAATAGCACTACCAAAAACAGCAAGCACAGTAGCTCATGCCTGTAATTCCTGTGGGAGGCCGAGGCTGGAGGATCACTTGAGGCCGGGAGTTTGAGACCAGCCCGACCAACATGGTGAAATCCTATCTCTACTAAATATACAAAAAGTAGCCTGGCGTGGTGGTGCATGTCTGTAATTCCAGCTACTCAGGAGGCTGAGACACGAGAATCACTTGAACCAGGAGGTGGAGGTTGCAGTGAGCCAAGATCGCACCACTGCACTCCAGCCTCAGCAATACAGTGAGACTCTGTCTCAAAAAAAATAAATAAAAATAAACACTACCAAAAACAGCAGGAACGTACGTAGCACTATGTGCCAGGCACTGTTTTAAATGCTTCATGTGCATTAGCTCATATATCATTCTCAAACAACCCTATGAGATGAGTACTATTATTGTCTCCATTTTATAGATGCTGAAACTGATGCACAGTGGGGTAAGACACAAAGTCACGCCCAGCTGGTAAGTAGCAGAGGCAGGAATCGTTCTTAGGCAGTTTGATTCCAGAGTCTGTGATCTTGCCTAGGCTTTCTTCCCCAGTCTCCTGGGCCCAAGCCCAGCTGGGGCTCAGGAAGGCTTCTGGAATACTTGCTGCCTAAAAGGAAGAAAACCAGCCTAGAAGTCACCTCTTTGGCCAAGGTCACGCTGTAGCTCCATGGCAGAGCCAGGATTTGAACCCGGGCTTCCTAATGCCCAGCCCTCAGGGCATTGTTCACTTCTATACATTGACCCTGAGAGCCAAGGCCCAGAACTCTGAACAGCTCCCACACCAGATCACCCGTCCACAAGGCAGGGAAAGTCAAGCGGGAGGTGGAGAAGGGGCAAAAGCCTCCCCTGCGGGGTAGGAGGTCAGAGGGGAGAGTAGGGCTTCCCAGAGCTGCCCATCTGGGGGTCTGGATGGATGATGTCCAGGATGGGCTTCCTGGAGGCCCCTGTCCCATTTCTCCAGGCCCCAGCTTGAGTCCCCATAGGATAGCAGCACCTTCCACAAACAACTGTTGACTCCAAGATGCTCTTTCTGGCTGAGTCAGAGTTCACTAAAGGCCAGAGTGGCCCCTCACTGTGTTGGGGCTGAAGGAAGTCATGCTGTTCCCCTCTCAGGAGGGTAAAGGCCAGGCATCAGAAGAGAAGCAGAAGCTCTGCCGAAAGCAATCCCAGGACAGACGGCGCATTCCCATCTCCCTGGATCCAGGTGGCAGAAGTGGGGCCCACAGACCTGAAGCGCCGGGCAGCGGCATCCAGGTCCTGCTTCCTGGCTCTGCCTTTGCCAAGGAGTCACCTGGTATCTGGCACCAAGCTGGGTCCGGCTGACACCCCCAGCCCCACCCAAGAGAACCACTTACCTATTCATTCGGTCATTGATCCCCAAGTGCCTGCTGTGTGCCAGGAATCAGAGATAGACAGGACAGGGCAGTGCCTGTCCAGGAGAGCTCGTGGAAACACTTCCTATACCACAAAGCGACAGTGTAGACAAGCACAGAGGAGAAGGTGAAGGGCAAGGAGAAAGTGAAGAGCAAGGAGGGGCTTGGGAAAGGCAGCCAGCGATGTTCAGACCTACTGCCCCTCAGGAAGCTGAGCATCACAGTGAGGAGACCCAGCTGCCCCCAGGAAGAGTCAGAGAGCCCCACATAGCCAGACATGACTGGCGTCTTGGGGCACACACGTATTGGAGAGGCACAGAAGCCCTGTGCAGAAGAAAGGTGTTCTGGGAATGTCCCTGGGGGCCTGAGAAGGAGCCTGGCACCAGCCTTGAAAGACCAACTAGATGCAGCAAACAACAATGGCTCTCCTTTATTGAGCATTTACTATGTGCTAGGTATAACAATTCTAAGCGTTTCATGTGTACTTTTTTGTCCTCTGCTCCTGACCTATGAAGCCATGACCATCATTATTCCCATTTGCAGGTTCAAAAACTGAGGCTCAGAAAGGGTCGCATAGCTAGAAATTGGCAGGGCCAAGATCTCAACTCTAAAGTCCAGTGCTTTACTGCCATGCTGTACCATCATCTCTCTAATCTGTGAACAGGCAGAAGGTAGATAAAGGTGCTTCAGGTGGGGGAAACAAGGTAAGAACAGGGAGGCAGGATCAAGTGCTCTGTCTGAGGGGAGCTGCCCAGCTCCACCGTGTTGGGGTTGTTTGTGTGTGTGTGTGTGTGCACGCCTGAGTATGGGTGGGTGTTTACAGACATGCCCTACTTTGCAAAGGATAGATCCCAGGTCCCAGAACTCCCTGGGAGCCAAGGAAAGAATGGGGCATCAGCAAGTCAGGGAAGGAATCCCAGAGAGAAGGAACTTACCTAAAGTCGCACAACACACAAACAGCAGAGCAGGAGTCAACTCCAAGGACCAGAACATAGGTCTCTTTCCTCTATCAGCTGCCTCTCCTTGTCAGCACAGTGAATCAGCTGCTGACAGGAAAACCACAGTGGAGGGGGAAGCCCGGGGGTGAGTCAGGAACCAGCCAGCCTCCGAGAGACAGCAGCTGGGCCTGTTTCTGAGGCCCCAGGTCTGTGGTTGTCTGCCTCTTCTCAGGGCAGCGTCAGGGGCGAGGGGAGCAACACGTCCATCCCACACCACTCGCTCCATGTTTACCTCTGGGCTTCCCCTCCCAGCTCCTCAGACCCCGGCTTAGTGGAGGGGAAGCGGGTGGGTAGGGCAGTTCCTGCTAAGATTAAACGGGTCCTGTCCCACCGAGAGGCCCAGGCCAAACAGTCCAGGCTCTTCCCTCCCTTCCCACCTCTCACAGAGCCAGCTTCTGGCCGTTTGATCTTCTTGATTAAGTCATAACCGCCCCCTGTGAGCTTCCCGTGGGGCGGAGGAAGTGGGTATAACGGTTTGGAGCAGAAGGCCAAGGCCAAACGAGAAGCAGGGGTGCCAGCTGGCCCCAGATGCTCCAAATCCAAAGGAACACTCAGGACTTGGGGCTGCTCAGCTATGGGTTGAGTGGGAACTCTCTGGTCCTTGGGGGAACCCCAGGGTAGAAGGGGATAGGTGATGGGAGCTTCCAGGCTGTGACTCTAAAGCGTGAGGCCTCAAGACAGAGGGGGCCACCCCCACATAGCAGAAACTTCAGAGGAGCCCAGGGAAGCCAAAATCCTGCCCCAGTCCCCCTACTGTGGGAAACGTGTGCCCTGACTGCTCACCCACTGCCAGAGATAGCACATGGTGACCTCTCACCCCTACCCTCCCTGGGCTGGGATGGGAAGGAGGGACCAGCAGGCACTTCTACCAACCACCCCGCCCCCCACTCCCAAACTTACTGCTGGCTGGCACAGACTCCCACCTTTTGGCCCAGATGCCTCCTCTTCATGGGCAAACCCCCCTTGTAGCATTCATCACCCTCCCAGCGCCCCCACCACTCACCCAATCCAACCACCTTCCTGAGCCCCTGGTATGTACCAGACAGGATGGGGAGGAGAAAGAAGTGCAAAGGTGCTGGAACAGTCCCCTTCCACCCCTCCAGTGGCACCTTCGTGATCCCCATGGCTGGTGTCTCTTCCTTCACTTCCAATTGCAGACATCCCCAAAGCCACCCAGACCCCTTCTTCCCTGTCACTGCAGCTATTGGTTCATTATTCCTTGACTGCTGGATCCTCCACCCCAGCACATCTGGCACAGACTGACTTTTCTAAAGTGCTGCTCTGTTGTGTCACTCCTCTCCTCAGAAACCTTCAGTGGCTCCCACTTTCTGCAAATCAGATCCAAAGTTCTTACCCTGGCATTCAAGGCCCTCTGTAAGTTGGTACCACTGTGTATTCCCGTACAGTCCCAAACTTCAGCCAGAATGAGCAACCCAGCAGTTTCTTGAGACTTCTCAGGACAGGTTGACCTCCCTGCCTCTGCCTAGGCATTTTCCTCTCCCCAAGACACCATCTTCATTCTGGCTGCCGAAATCTTCCCAGTCTATAAGGCTCTGAAAGATCCCTCTAATCCTTTTTTTCATTTATCTTGCATCAGAGTCACTGGTATTCTTATGTAAGCCCCTTTCTGGATGGTAAGCAACCTGAGGGTGCAGGCCTTATGTGGTCACTTGTCATTCATCAAGTGGGAAGGGGAGGTGGTGATGGGGAGGGCTTTCCTTTAAGGCTTACTAGGTAGGCTCTGTTGAAATGAACGTCTCCTCCTCCCCATCTCAGGCACCACCTACCAGACCCTCTCCCTCCCCACCATACCGAACTCCAGTTTATGCCACTTTAGTGCTTGGAGAGACTGTGGTCCCATGTTGATCCAAGCCAAACCAGGACCAGGAGCCCAGGTAGAAAGTCCTATTCAAGTCTCACCCCCTCCAGGAAGCCTCCTTACCCCCACCCCCTGCCCTGGCTTCTCAAGTGTCTCACTCTTCTGAACACCTCCCCCTGCCCTACATACACACACGGTCTCCTGCACACAGCGCAGCCGCCAATCCGTCTCTGTCCCATGGCACTTTCCAGTTTGTTCCATACTGTACAGCTTATCTCCCAGAAGATGCAGGGAGCCAACATAATGCAGCACCTTCAGTGTCCTTCGGTGCCCAACCCTGCTTACATATCAGGTGCCTACATTGCCCCTCGCCTCCATCCCAAGCCAAGTGTGCAATGGTATAGCTGGATTCCAGCCACTAGGGCAGCACAGACCCATGAAATCTCATCTGGTCATAAGCCCTGGGTGTGACTGATCCTCTCTACAGGGACATGGTAGGGATGGGGGAGCCCTCATTGTCAGCAAGTCAGGTCTGGCTAGTTCACCTCTGTATCCTCTAGCTCTCTCTAGCATATAGTAGGTGCTCAGTAAACATTTTTAGACGTATTTAACTCAACACTCACCAACCTCAAGCAACGTTACAGAAAACTCAGCCACTCTTTGTTCCAGATGACACAGTCCTCATCCCTTAAATAGAGTGATGTTGGTGGCAGGTGGCAATTTCTGGCTCTCACAAGCTCAGGAGGGGCTGTAGCCAACCCCATCTCTCCAAAACAAAAAAAAAAGGCTCATTCCCCATAGGCAGCAAGCCCATCACCTGCCCATCCGCATCAAAGCAGCTGTCACGGAGGGAGGTCTCACTGGTTCCCTGGCGCCTTGCTAAGTAGTGTGTACACAGTATTCTATTTAGTGCTGGCTCCTGCCACTGGATATTGTCATTATCCCTATTTTACAGGTGAGGAAACTGAAGTTTGGAGGGGGAATGGAATCCAAATCAGTTTGATCCCAAAGCCCAGGCCCTTGACCACAGAACTAGGCTGCCCTGCTACTGGGGCCCAGCACAGAGCCCCCACCGCCACCAGGAACAGAACCTGTCAGCCACGAAATTAACCCTGGGTATGCTGCAAGAGCCACTGGGGCCCTGGGCTTGACCCTGGGCCCAAGGATTGGTGACGTTTTCTCTTCTCTTCCCCAGTCACCAGTGTAAGAACTGTTCCCGTTTCCAACTCCCTGCTCAGGCCAACTCACCTGGAAAAGCCCCACTGCGTTTCCAACTTACGAAGTCTTAGGGGGTCCGACTCAGCTGAACTGTCAGAATTTGTGGGAAGCAGGTGAGGCGGGAAATGGAACCTCCTTGCTTTGGCCTCCTGTTCCCCAGGGTTCGTGGGTTACGAGCCCCAACCGAGGAACCAGTGCACTCTTTAAAGCAATTCGCTTCTCTTAGTCCCAAGTTCTTTCTTGCAGGGAGAGAAACTGCAGAGGGCAATGCGATGGGAACACCTGTGGCGACCTGCAGCCTGCGCTCACCTGCCAGCTCTCACCTTCCGGCGTTTTAAGTGAGAAAGGGCAACGGCAGCGTGGAATTAATCTGGTTCACTTCCTCCTGCTGGAACCTGGGAGGTCCAGAGCCGGGTGGAGGGACGGACCCAGGATCACGCAGCTGGTGCACGCCCAAGTGTGAGAACTGGGGGTTCAGGACTGGGGGCTAAAGCTCCTTTTCACCCACCAGCTGTCCCGACCTGTCACTAGTTCCGAGGAAAGCTATCCGAGACGCACCGCAGAAGCTGGGGTCAAAACTAACTTTGCCTCTGGTTGTCCGGCAGGCTCCCCCGGCCTGCTGCCCCCTTGCTCACCTGCTGGTTCTTCTTTCTGCTCCGCGCTGCAGGCCCAGCGTCGTCCGCTTGTGCCCCAGTCGGCGTCGGACTGCGCAGCCCTGGGCTCAGTCACTCCTCCGCCCCCTCCTGGCTGCAGCCGGGGAACGCCGCGGACTCGGCAGGCCCCGCCCCCCCAAGGGACACGCCCTCTCGGCGCCCCTCGGCGCCCCTCCGCCGACCCCGCCCCCGAGCCCTTTGGGAAGGCGGTGCGCTCCCGCCGGTCAGGCCCCGCCCCCTATGGCCCTACCCCGACCAGCCCCGCCGCCGGGCCCTGCTGGAGTTGAGGCCCCGCCCTTCTCCCCGCCCCGCTACGGCCTCTCCCCTCTATCCCGGCAGCCCCGCCCCCAGGTTACACAGGGGATGTAGCCCGCCCCGCTCCAGTCCTGCCCACTCACGGCGCTGCCCAACGGTCCCGGCCAGCTCCCGCCTACCTCGTCCTTCCAGGTCTCCCCGGCCCTCCCAGCGCCCCCACCTCCTTCACTTTCTGCTTCGGGCCCACCACATCCCTCGGCCCTAGTAGGGTGAGGCCACGCCCCTCCCCGCCCCGGCCCCGTCTCAGCGCCTTCCTAATCCTGCCCTGTCCTGCCCCTCTCAGCTCCGGGCGGGTAGCCCTGGGGCCCCCACGCTGGCATTCCAGGGCGGGTGTATCCGGGTGCAGCCGGGGAACGGCGTGGGAGCGGTTTGTGTTCCAAGTCGGGGCCTCTATCAGGAGGCGGCCTGGGCCCAGGAACTTTTTGAAAATACTGACTACCATTGATTGAATCCTTGCCAGGGGCCAGGCTCTATGCCAAGCGCTGTATAAAGTTCTAGTCCTTGAATCCCCACAACTCATGGGTACTCTCGTTGCGCCTATTTTACTAATGTGCAGTTTAAGGCTCACAGAAGGGAAGTCACGGCCTCTGAATCTCATGGAGGCAGGCGTGAGCGGGATTCAGCCTCAGGTCCTGAGTCACAGGCTTGAGCTGCCCCAGCTTGCCTGGACTGGCCCCTGGGGAAGTAGCCCAGGCCAGCCAGTGCTGGGGCAGTGTGCCCAGCAGCTGCCTGAGGTGAGGGAGGAGGTGTGGGTTGAGAAGAGTGGCAGGAGGGACTGCGGGCCTAAGCCCTCAAAGCTGGCTTTCTCTCTGAAGGAAAAGTGACCCAGAATTGAGGTGGGTTGCAAGGGCTCTCTAGATGGCTGCGGTGCCCACCCTGCGTCCCAGCCCTCTGCGCCCCCCCAGCCTCCGGGGCACTAGCCTCAGGCAGATTACCTGGTTAATGACCAGGGGCATTCATCTGGGCAGCTGACGAAGCTCTTTCACTTCCATTATCACATCGGCATCTCACAACACACCATTGTGGGAGGGTATGATTATGAGCGCTTTGTCTGGGTGGAGTAGGGGTGGGAGCTGGATCCCAGCCCAGCACTGTAGTTCTCACAGCGTGGTCCTTGAACCAGGAGCAACATCATCTGGGAACTTGTTAGGAATGTGGATTTTGAAGCCCTATCCCAACCTACTGAATGGAAAACTGTGGGATAATTGGTTTAAATACGGCCTCCAGGTGATTCTGAATCACATTCAAGCATGAACCACTGTTGAGCAAATTGTAAAGACGTTAGAGTGGTCTGAGAATCATACAGACCTAGGTAGCTTACTGGTTGCTTTTTAACCCCAGGACAAGACAAGATACTTAACCTCTCTGGGATGAGCCCTTAAACAGGGAATAATAATAAAAAGAGCCATAACAATCATGCTGATCTTGACGGTGGCTGTGAAGATTACATGTGACAGCATTCGTGAAGTATTTGGCCCACCGTCTGAATGCCGTACATGCTCAGAAAATGTTCTCTTTTTCAGCAAAAAGTCTCCTTCATAGAAGTCCCACACCAAGTCAGAGAAGTGAGGCTGGGGAATCCTTTAAACCCAGCAGCGTGTCCTACCCGCAGAGAGACACCCTCTATCCTGCAAGTGGTTCAGATCCTAACAAGCTCCTAGGTGATGCGGATGCTGGTCCACACTTTGAGAACCACTGTGCCATTCTGTCTTGGGCTGGGTTTCAGATTCCCTACCCTACCCAGCCCATGCAAAATGGGCATAAAATATCCTCCTATTCCATCTTACTCCAACACCCCGTCCCTCCGAGGTGGGGGTGTTTGTGATGGTGTACGACAGATGCTCCTGACTGCAATAACTTGACTTAAGCATACCCTGAGAATGGTCCTGTATGGCGGATGCACCCAAATGTGTGCTTGGAGTTTTGAGCTAAGGAATCCGGGAGTGACCAACCTGGAGATTTATTCCTTATCTGTGAGGAACATTTGAACCCTGGCCCATCCTGTGGAATGCAGGCTGTACAGGGGTTCAAGGTTCTTTGGGACCAAATGAAGGTTATCAGGTGGGGGTTGTTAGGGGGAGGGTGCTAAGTGAGAATGATGTATAAACTGCATCCTTTTTGTAAGCGGTTGTGGCTCTCCTGCCCAGCCTGCCATGGGACTGTACAGTTCTCCTTTCCAGCCCACTGCCACCTACCATTCCTGTGTGTAAGTTTCCCAATAAACCCCCATGTCCCAGTTGCTGGTTCTGGTCTCTCCTTCAGCCTCTTGTACCTAGTGCCATCCCTGCTGAAGTTAATAGGGTTCCAGCACGACAGATGGGGATGGCCATTGGCAAAACAGCTGGATCCCCTCACTGTCCCCTTCCCCCATGAAGACATTCCCTCATATTAGTCCCATCTGCTATCCCTTGCTGCCCTGCCACTCCTGGTTAGAGATAGAGGCAGCTGTGGTGACATTGAGAGCAGTCTTCAGGCAGCTTCTAGAATCTCTGCCACACTCCCTGTCATTGTCTGAGCCCCAGAGAAGAGTGTCTCCCTGTAGGAGTGCAGGGCCTGGGGCACTGGTCCTGTTATGCTGACCTACCCAAACACAGAGAACCCAAGAGTGCAAATCAAGGACCAGATACCTTGTATCCAAACATTTAACAGACTGTGAAATAAAATGTGTATTTTCCTGCCTTGACAAATGTTCTTTCTAATGACCAGGAAGACCATGTTCAAATTTAGAATTATTGGACTCTTTAGAATTGTATGCAAGAACATGGCAGTGCGGGAGGATAGCCTGGCCCTAGCCCTCAGCCCACCCACTCCACTTCTTTTCCCACCACATCTCTGTCCTGTGTCACAAGTGGCCTAGGACTCAGGCATGTGGACACTCCAGCCCACATACCCAAACTCTGCCCACACGCCTTGCCTACAGCCACCTCTTGGTTACCTCTCTATGGGTGCACACTCCAGGGACAGGATGTATCCTCAGGAGGATGGACCCGGGCAGGCAGCTTTGTAAACCTTAAACTGACTGGGGGGCTGGGCACAGTGGCTCACACCTGAAATCCCAGCCCTTTGGGAGGCTGAGGCAGGAGAATTGAAGAGCTCAGGGGCCAAGACCAGCTTGGGCAACAGGATGAAACCTTGTCTCTACAAAAACTACAAAAATTAGCTGGGCGTGGTGGCGGATGCCTGTGGTCCCAGTTACTCAGGAGGCTGGGGTGGGAGGATTGCCTGAGCCAGGGAGGTGGAGGTTGCAGTAAGCTGAGATTGCACCACTGCACTCCAGCTGGGCAACAGAGCAAGACCTTGTCTCAAAAAAATGAAACAACAAAACAAAACAAAACAAAACAAAAAAACCAGCTTGGGCTGATTAGGCGGCCTAGGTTTTTAAACACCCAAAGCATGATCAAGGTCAGGTGTGGGCTCTGGGTGGCCACGGGTGCCCTCTTGTCCAGGTCTATGGTGACACTGCCATTTGGCCTTGTCTCCCCAGCTTCTAGCACATGTCCAGAAGCTTAAGGGACAGTTGTTGAGTAGATGTGCATCTGAGTCTAACTTAGTCCATTTTCTGTTGCTATAACACAATACCATAGGCTGGGTAATTGATAAAATAATTTTATTTTGTGTAGTTCTGGAGCCCGGGAAGTCCAAGGTCGAGAGGCTATACATCTGGTGAAAGCCTTCTTACTGCCTCATCACATGGTGAGAGGGCAAGGGCATGCCACCGCAGGTATCTCTTCCTCCTATTATAAAGCCACCAGTCCTCATCATGAGGGCCCCATCCTGATGACCTTATCTAATCCTCCCAAAGGCCCTACCCCCAAATACCATCAACATATGAATATGGGGATTCAGTTTCCAGTACATTCAAACCATAGCAGAATCTTTCACTGAAATATCACATGGGGTTGGCTCCCTCAGCATTGTCCCTATCTCCTCTCTTCCAGCAGAAGGCAGGCTTTGTCATGACTCACCTTGGGCATTTTGCCAGGCAGAGAGTGCAGACGCTTCTAGTGAGAGACTCCACCTCTGGAAATTCTTTAGTCCATTCTAGAGGTGGAGCCAGGAGTTCTGGAGGTGGGAAAAGGGGTGAGAAGAACCACCGTAGAAAGCCTTGAGAGAAGATATCTATGGCCAACTTGGAGGTGGGGAAGATGGTGGTGTGGCAAGACCTCAGAGAGGTATGGCTATAAGATTCCCAGGCTCTCAGAAGATTCCCCCACCCCAAAGGTGGAAGAGGAACAGCTGAGCAGGAGACTTCAAAGAAGTTGTAGGCAAGAACATGGGGGCCAGTTCCCTGTTGGTGTCTGGGCCTAGGTTAAGGCCCCAAGACTTTTGCACAACTCTGGTGGAGGAAGGTAAAGAGAATAAGTGGGAGTATCTGTTTCCTACTGTTATGCAACAAACCATCCCACTCATTTATTTTGCCCCTAAATCTGCAGTTTGGGGTGGGTTCAGCAGCAAAGGCTTATCTCTGCTCTATGCAATGTCAGCTGGTTCAATTGGAGGTTAGAGATCCATTTTCAAGATGGTGCACTCACACACCTAGCAAGTTGGCACTAGCTGCCAGCTGGGAGGTCAGCCAGATCTGTGGACTTGAGCTTCCTCATAATTAGGCTGCTGGTTTTCTAGGACAAACAAAGACCCACTTAGAAGTGCATGGCATTTTGTGACCTAGCCTTAGAAGTCACCTAGGATCACTTCCTTTGCATCCTATTAGTAGAAGCAGTCACCAAGGCTTACCTGATTCAAGAGCAGGGTACATAGTCTCTTTCTTAACCAGGGGGTAACGAAATTCTAGAAGAATTTTCAAGAAAGGAGATATTGTTGCAGCCGTCTGTGAAAAATACTATCTGCCCCAAGCGAGCCCTCAGAATGACTGGAGGAGAGTTTCCCTGATGGGAGCTTGGGAGCTGAGAGTTCAATTGATTGTTTTAAAAAATGGTATGCAATATGTATCACACAAGCATTTGTGCACAAAGGAATAAGAAGTTCAGCAGTGGACAATTAGTCTTGAGTACTTGGATTTTTTTTTTTTTTTTGAGATGGAGTCTCACTCTGTTGCTCAGGCTGGAGTGCAGTGGAGTGGTCTCGGCTCACTGTAACCTCCACCTCCCAGGTTCAAGTGTTTCTCCTGCCTCAGCCTCCTGAGCAGCTGGGACTACAGGTGCATGCCACCACACCTGGCTAATTTTTTTGTGAGACGGGGTTTCACCATGTTAGCCAGGATGATCTCGATCTCCTGACCTCGTGATCCGCTCGCCTTGGCCTCTCAAAGTGCTGGGATTACAGGTGTGAGCCACCACGCCTGGACTAGTAATTGGGTGTCTTAAGATCTTTCTCCAAGAGTCCTCAGAATAGGGTTAGCACCTCCCTCCCTCAACCTGCACAGTTTCCTTAAAGTTATAGACTTAAAAATTGCACTCATTTAATCCTGATAGCAACAACCCAATGAGGCACATACTATTATGAGGCCCATTCCCAAGATGTGGAAATGGAGCACTCAGATGCTAAAGTCATACAACTAACCAGTGATGGCGGAAAGTGAAGTTGCAGCTTATATATAGCTAACCCAATTTTCAGTTCCTGAAATTGAGCCCTAGGGGAAAGGCCCAAGTTGGGACCCAGTGAGCGCCCAACACTGAATCACAAACCTCGCACTGGGTCAAGGAGGTTCCCCAGGGCCTTGAAGGGACCTTGCTTCCTGCTTACAGAAAGAAGGCTGGCCTCAGAAAGCTACGCTCCAGCGCTTGTCTGGCATAACTCCGTCCCATCCTCTGTCCTCTTGCTGAGTCTCAGGTCAGGAAGTGGTTAATAGCACTTTCTAAACTCAGTCTTTCCTGCATTTGAATGGGCTCAGCAGGACCACCGACTTTTATTTTTTCTCCAAACCACTTAAAGGGGATGGGAACTCTAAGTCCATTATAGCTGGGTTGTAGCTGGGAACAGGGGCTGAGTTCCCACAGAAGAGACTGAGCCATTGATTTGTTCCTGTCTCTATCATTTCAAAAAGATCAGTGAGGCCCCTACGCAAATCCTGCCCTGCCACTTATTACATCTGAAAGTCCAGGGGTTACTCCCAGCCAGCCCTGGCCTCAGGGGGCTTTTGGCCCCTGTACGTTGCCATGTTGCCATAGCAACTATGACACTAATAATGGCAGCCATCTTTTTAAAAGTAAGCTGTAAAATGACTAATTTAAATATATTTAACTAATTTGATAACTAGGATTTGTGTAGCACTTTACATATTCTAAAGCTTATTTATATTTATCTTACAACTGTGGCACTTGGGTAAGTCTTTGAAACTATTAAATCACGTCCCTTCCTCCCCATCCACAATTCCCTGTTCCACCTGTTTATTTTTCTTTTTAGGCATCAGCTTAATCCCATGGTAGGGGTTGGGTACCCCAAATATATGTTGGGCCTACATCCCTGTATATGTCATTTATTTATAGTAGATACGTATGTACTATTTTATTAGCCATTTTGCATATTATGAACAATGCACAAAGACAAATATTTTATTTTATTTACTATTATTATTATTATTTGAGACAGAGTCTCACTCTGTTGCCCAGGCTGGAGTGCAGTGGTGCAGTCTTGGCTCACTGTAACCTCTGCTTCCTGGATTGGAGCAATTCTCCTGCCTCAGCCTCCCAAGTAACTGGAATTACAGGTGTGTGCCACCACACCCAGCTAATTTTTTTGTATTTTTAGTAGAGACAAGGTTTCACCATGTTGGCCAGGCTGGTCTTGAATTCCTGACCTCAGGTAATCCACCCACCTCGGCCTCCCATAATGCTGGGATTACAGGCGTGAGCCACTGTACCCAGCCAAAACCCAAAAAATTTAAAAGATAATTATTTAAAATATTATATATATCTAAAAAACAAACAGAAAGCAGTCCTATTATTTTCTCCTTGAACCCCAGCAGATCACATTGGAGACCATCAGCCATGCCCTTAGGGAGGGATTGTTGGAATAGCAAAGCAGAAGAAAGGGGACTTCTCTGGGCAGTGCTTTTTCAGAGCGTCCAGATAGAAGCACACCTTGGAGCTGTTGCAGGGTCCTTTCCAGACCACCACGCTAAAGTGAATTATTGCAATAAAGTGAGACGCAATTTTTTCTGGTTTCCCAATGCATGTAAAAGTTATGTTTACACTCCACCATAGTCTATTAAGTATTCAATAGCATGTCTAAAAAATGTGCATACCTTATTTTTAAAATGTTGATCCTGGCCAGGCACGGTGGCTCATGCCTGTGATCCTAGCACTTTGGGAGGCTGAGGTGGATGGATCACCTGAGGTGTGGAGTATGAGACGACTCTGGCCAACATGATGAAACCCTGTCTCTACTAAAAATATAAAAATTAGCTGGGTGTGGTGGCGGGCGCCTGTAATCCCAGTTACTCAGGAGGCTGAAGCACGAGAATTGGTTGAACCCAGGAGGTAGAGGTTGCAGTGAACCAAGAGTATGCCACTGCACTCTGGGAAACAGGGCGAGAGATTCAGTCTCAAAAAAAAAAAAAAAAAGGGCTGATCCAAAATTCTGACACAAAGTGAGTGCATACTGTTGGAAAAATGGCACCGATAAACTTGCTCAGTTCAGTTGCCACAAACCTTCAATTTGTAAAAAACACAGTATCTGCAAAGTATAATAAAAAGCAATGTACGCCTGCACTCATAAGCCCCTGAGATGGATGAGGAGGTGCTGCGGAAAGGCGAACTCTCATACCTGTTCTTCGGTGGAGTTGCACAAAATCAGTCGAGAGATCTTTCCCTGAATCAGGCCTGAGATCTAAAAGAACACACTTGTGGCCCGAGAAGCTGATGGTGTAGACATTCTCTCCCTTATACAGTTGAGAAGGCCAAGGCTTAGTGAGTTGAGTTGAAAAAGTTTTGAATTTGTGGCCAGCATTTAAAAATTGGGGAATTTTATGTTGATTTTTAGATGTATAGGGATAGGGACATCTGAGCCTCCTGCTGTGCCTTCTGATGGGGCCACAGCAGATGGACCTGAGTTGTGGCTGACCTCTTCAGTTGTGACATACACCCTCCAGCTGGCTACAGTCCCCACTGTGCCTGTGGCTCATCTAGCCTGCTTCCCTCATTTCTGTGACCTGCCTGGTTTCCAGGGGCAACTGAGTTTGCAATCCGGGGAGCAATACTGGCTGAATGCACGTTCATATTGAGAGCATTCTGAGTAGCTGGCAGGGCCACACAGACCTTAGCAGGAAGACAGGGACACCACACCGTTTTCTTCCTTTCTTTCCAGGATGATCCCTGGGAAAGCTGCCATGTTTGCACTGCCCTCCTCTGTGAGACATGGTTTAGCTCAAGTCCTTGCTCTGATAACTTTCAAGCATGTGACTTTGGGCACATGTGACTTTCACCTCTCTGGGTTTGTTTCCTCACTGCTTAGGCTGCAGGCAATGCACATACAATATTTGCTACTTTAGGGCTATAAGATGAACTAGTTAGTTGTATCCGAGTCATTCCTTTTACAAACAGAAATGAAGAGAAAGAGGAGAAAAAAATAAAATAAAACCGAAAACCTCATCTTCTCTCCAAAATGAGTGTTTATCGCCCTCTGGTGTCCACCACAGCGCTCAGTGCGGCCAATTAAGAGTGGCTTGAAGGCCAGGAGCGATGGCTCACGCCTGTAATCCCAGCACTTTGGGAGGCTGAGGCAGGCGGATCACCTGAGGTCCGGAGTTCAAGAACAGTCTGGCCAACATGGTGAAACCCTTTCTCTACTAAAAATACAAAAATTAGCCGGGTGTGGTGGCATGAGCCTGTAATCCCAGCTACTCGGGAGACTGAGGCAGGAGAATCACTTGAACCCAGGAGGCGGAGGCTGCAGTGAGCCGAGATCACCCCCACTGCGCTCCAGCCCAAGAGACAGAGTGAAACTCCGTCTCAAAAAAAAAAAAAAAAAGAATCAGCTGGCATGGTGCCTCACGCCTGTAATCATAATCCCAGCACTTTAGGAGGCCAAGGAGGGCAGATCACCTGAGGTCAGGAGTCCGAGACCAATCTGGCTAATATGGCAAAATCTCTTCTCTACTAAAAATGCAAAAATTAAGCCAAGTGTGGTGGCTCATGCCTGTAATCCTAGCACTTTGGGAGGCCAAGATGGGCAGATCACCTGAGGTCAGGAGTTTCAGACCAGCCTGGCCAACATGGTGAAACCCCATCCTCAGTGAAAATACAAACATCAGCCTGGCGTGGTGGTAGGTGCCTGTAATCCCAGCTACTTGGGAGGCTGAGTCAGGAGAATCGCTTGAATCTTGGAGACAGAGGTTGCAGTGAGCCGAGATCACACCACTGCACTCCAGCCTGGGCGACAGAGTGAGATTCTGTCTCAAAAAAAAAAAAAAAAAAAAAGTAGGGGGCTTGGAGATGAATGAAAGACTTGGGGGCAGGGGAATAGGGCCTGCCCCATTCCTCATGGTCTCAGTTTAATCCCCCTGGCTGCAGGGTCAGGCGAGGGCAGACATGGAATTAGGTCTTTACACCAAGTTTTAACTGCCGACACCCACCCAGCTCAGATAAGGACACTTGAGGCATGGGATTTACAAGCCAATGATAACTGGCCTAAAGTCACAGCATTTAATAATCATGATGAAATAACATTAACCACAGTAGGTATTAGTTATAAGCATGGCAAGTGAAATCTAGTTGTTTGTGCAGAAAAATTTTATTTAAAGGCTCTTGCAAAGCCCCCCTAATTGTTGAGCATGGGGTTGGAGTTGCCTGGAGAGTCACAGCTTCTGTGAGGTTATACTGCAGTAACCAAGAACTCCCCAAATTGCATTGATTTATATCAACAAAGGCCCTATTCCCCATTTATGTTACATGACTGCTAAAGATTGCTGGGGGTCACGCAAGACTCTGTTTCATGTGTCTTTGTTATTCCCAGATCCAAGATGGAAAATCCGTCCCTGCTGAGGGTCTTCTCATGGGAGAGGAAAGAAAAAGCAGTGGTCAAGCCACACGGTGGCTCTCAAAGCTCCTGCTTGGATGTGGTATCTGTCATTCTGCCCACATGCCATTGGTTAAGGCAAGTCACGAGGCTGAGCTCCATATCATCGACAGAGAAGTGTCCTCCCAGAGGGAGTTGTCACCAGTCATATGACAATGGACGGGGCTGTCTAATCTTACAGGAATGGGAAGGGACTCATTGGAGAAAAGGAAAACCCATGCCAGTCCCTCTAGCACTGATAGCTGGATTCTGGGGAGCACAGCTACCGTGTACATCAGTTACAAAGCCACTGAATGCCACAAATCATGCTTCATAGTAGCTCTCATTTGACTATATTTCATTTCTGCATTTCACAAATTATTTATTGAGTGCCTCCTATGTCCTGGGTGACATTCTAGCACTGAGGATATAGCAGTCAATGCCTTTGCCCTCTTGAATATATATCTAGATACATATTATATATAATTTATATGTAAATAAAAATATGTACATATTTGCCATCATGATTTGAAAAAATATTTACCCCAAATTTACTCTTAGTCTGTTCAAGTAGCTACAACAAAATACTTTAGACTGGGTAATTTATTCACAGTAGAAATTTATTTCTCGTGGTTCTGGAGGGTGGGAAGTCCAAGACTGGGGTACCAGCAGATTGGCATCTGGTGAGGGCCCACTCTTTGTTTCCAAGTTGGCACCTTCTAGCTACATCCTCACATGACTGAAAGGGCTATCAAGCTCCCTTGGGCCTCTTTTAAAAGGGTGCTGCTCACATGCACAAAGGTGAAACTTTCATGACGAAATTACCTCCCAGAGGCCCTATCTCTTAATACCATTGCATTGGGGAGTAGGTTTCAACATATGAATTTCAGGGGACACAAACATTCAGACCATAGCACTGACTCATGAACAAAAAGCCTGCTCTAATGATTTCACACAAAAATGGAGGCTAGACCATTTGGGCTGTGGGTGGATACTGCAAGAAGACACGTGAGTGTGAGTTGTATCTCAGTAGTTCTTCCAGGAGGTCTACATCCAATGTTCACAGTGTAATGTGTAACCACCACTATAGGCTCATTCTCTTCTCTCTCTCTCTCTCTTTTGTTTTTGAGAGAGTCTCACTTTGTCACCCAGGCTAGAGTGCAATGGCACAATCTCGGCCCACTGCAACCTCCACCACCCGGGTTCAAGCTATTCTCCTGCCTCAGCCTCCTGAGTAGCTGGGATTACAGGTGCCGGCCACCATATCCGGCTAATTTTTGTATTTTTAGTAGAGATGGGATTTCACCATGTTGGCCAGGCTGGTCTAGAACTCCTGACTTCAAGTGATTCGCCTGCCTTGGCCTTCCAAAATGCTGGGATTGCAAGCTTAAGTCACTGTGCCTGGCCTATTATAGGATCATTCTCATTATTAGGTGTAACTGTTGCCTAAGAAAGAGGAAGAGCCTGTGGAGGAAGCAGACGAGCCAGGAGACCTGGGAAATTTAAGCACTCATAGAAGTATTCAGCAAAGAAAGAAATGCACCGGTGAGCCTCCATTTGGCCGTGTGTGACTCCGCATACTGTGCATATTTTTTTCATGAATAAGAAAGTAAACAATGATTATAAAAGTGTTGTTGGTTCTGGAATACACCACCACATTTCCTGAGCACAACAGGTGTTTTCTAAAAACCTAGAAAAACAGATTAAGTGGTAGACCAAAAATCATCATCTACCGAAGAGTCCCTAAGCTGGCAGACACACAAACCCACTAATGACTCCATTTAGGGTTGGATAATTAGGCGATTTGTGTTTCAGATGCTCTCTATTATGCAGAAGTCCTCAGCGGATTGTAATACTGTGCATGTTTGTATGATATTGGATAAATCAATTGGGATTTTTGGATAGGTTAGTATTATGTCCTAAATGATTATGTCCCCTCTGATATTCACATATTAAAGCTCTAACCTTTAGTGTGACTGTTTTTGGAGATGGGGCCTCTAAGGGGTAAAGATGGGGACCTGATCTGATAGGATTAGTGTATTCATAAGAAAGGAACTGGAGCTCTTTCTCTCTCTCCACCATGTGAGGAAAAAAGAGAAAAGTCAGAATCAGAGGATTACCTAAGGTTGTAAAACAGTTTATGCTGGAGCCAAAGTTAGAAAATGTCTTTGTGATTCCTTGTTCCATTGTCTTAACGAGGTGACTTAGTCCACTTGTACTGCTATAGCAAAATACCTGGGACTGCATAATTTCTAAATAATATAAATTGATTTCTCATGGTTCTAGAGACTGAGAAGTCCAAAACCAAGCCTTGGTGGAGTCAGTGTCTAGCAAGGCCTGCTCCTCATAGATGGCACCATTTAGATGCCCTCACATGGCAGAAGGGATGGAAGAGCAAGAAGGGCTAAGCTGGTTCCCTCCAGTCCTTTTATAAGGTACTAATCCATTCATGAGGGTGGAGCCCTCAAGATTTAGTCACTTTTCAAAAAGAAGTGATTACTACCTCTTACTGCCACCAAGGTGGGGATTAAATTTCAATATGAATCTTACAGGGGCTGCACATCCAAACCATAGCACTAGTATTTCAAACAGTGACATCACATGTTAATATTGGCCCACTAGGAACATGTTTTAAGAAGCAGAAGCAACATATGTTATCTGCCCAGATCTCTCCCTTTTATTCTGCTAGAAGCCTTTCCTATCCCTTATTAGGGCCCCAAGTCTATGGTGTCAGTCCCAGATCCCAGTGTGGCCCTTTTATCACCAGCCCAGCCAGGAAGCCTGCAGGCTGTCTCTGGAGCCCAAGAACTTTGCTGGAAGTGAAGAAAGAAGAAATGAAGAAAGAGCTAGAAAGAAGAAAACCTTCTAGTTCACCAGGAGAGATCACCTTTATCCTGGATCTAAGAGGAATTTGCTTGCTGGGGTCCTTAGGTATCAGGTCACTGGGCCATATGATAAACTTTATCCATGATGGCAGTATTTAAAATAATGTTTTATCTGAGTTCTATTTCAAAAATTTCCAGGTTATGCCCTTAAAAGGACGAGAGGTTCAGGCGATGGGTTCATCAAACTCTCACAAGTCACCACTAAATAACTTACTGTAACCAAATACCACCTGCTCCCCCCAAAACCCATGGAAATAAAACATTTTTTAAAAACCCACACAAAACCCATAAAAACATAGCTAGAATGAAAAAAAAAAAAGGACAAGAGGCTGCCTTTTGCTTCCCCCTCCCTGTCTTCCCTGAATTCCCACTGGCTAGAATGGAGATGTGATGGCTAGAGTTGAAGCAGCCATATTAGACCTCAAGGTAGCGCCAAATATTGAGGAGACCAAGCAACAAAGACAGGAGACAAGATTTCAACTGCATTCTCAGCTGTGCCCACCAAACTAAATATTAACATAAGAGAGAAGTTAACTTTGGCAGCATCATCACTATAACCACCACCACTACCACCATTGTCACCATCATCAATGTCACCATCAATGTCATCAGCGTCACCACCCACACCATCAACATTCTCACCATTACCATTACAATCCACTATCAGCACCTTCACAATCACCATGACCATCTCTATCATGTTTGTCATCATCACTGTCATCATCCCCGTCATCACTGCACCAACCAAAGTCATCATGAATGACATCATCAGCATCATCACTGCCATCTTCATCATCGTCATCACAGTCATTATCAGCATCTTCATTACCATCAACAGCAGCTTTGCCATCACTATTCCTACCCATGGCATGACTCTCAGTCCACGGACTGTCAGGTCAGCATCCCAAAAAGAAATGATGCCCACTAAGAAATACTGTTGCTGCTGCTCCTGCTACAATTCTAACCATCACCACTGCTATTATTACTGTTGCTGCTACTACTACTGTTATTGCTGCTGGCAGTCAGCCCTCCATCCATATCTGTGGGTTCTACATTCATGGATTCAACCAACCACACAATAAAAATATTTGGAGACATAAATTCCACAAAATTGGCTGGGCGCAGTGGCCCAGCACTTTGGGAGGCCAAGGTGGGCAGATCACTTTAGGTCAGGAGTTCGAGACCAACCTGGAAAACATGGTGAAACTCTGTCTCTACCAAAAACTACAAAAATTAGCTAGGCATAGTGGCACGTGCCTGTAGTCCCAGCTACACGGAAGGCTGAAGTGGGAGAATTGCTTGAACCTGGGAGGTGGAGGTTGCAGTGAGCCAATATCGCACCACTGAACTCCAGCATGGATGACAGAGCGAGACCCTGTCAAAAAAAAAAAAAAATTCCACAAAATCCCAAAAAGCAAAACTTGAATTTTCCAAGTGCTGAGTACTACCTTCAACCCACGTGAATGAAGTGCTGTGTAGGCATTGTATTAGGTATTATAAGTAATCTAGAGATTATTTGAAGTATATGGGGGAATATGCATAGGTTATATATTAGTCAGGGTTCTCTTAGAGGGACAGAACTAATAGGATATATATACATATATGTGTATATATATATATAATATATATAAAGGGGGGTTTATTAGGTATTAACTTAAACGATCACAAGGTCACACAATAGGCCACCTGCAAGCTGAGGAGCGAGTAGAGCCAGTCCAAGTCCCAAAACTGAAGAACCTGGAGTCCAATTTTAAAGGGCAGGAAGCATCCAGCATGGGAGAAAGATTCAGGCTGGGAGGCTAGGCCAGTGTCGTTGCTTCACGTTTTTCCACCTGCTTTATATTCTTTGGAGGCTGATTAGATGGTGCCCACCTGATTAAGTGTGGGTCTGCCTTCAACAGTCCACTGACTTGAATGTTAATCTCCTTTGGCAACACCCTCACAGACAAACCCAGGATCAGTATAGCATCCTTCAATCCAATCAAGTTGACACTCAGTATTAACCATCACAAGTTCACCCCTTGTCAACTTGAACCCATACACATCTCCTGAGATCATACACAAAACATCACACATCATACATAATCTTCAAATAAAGACAACAGCGATGTCATAATTATGCCTAACATAATACAACTATCCTTCATACAACAGGAAATGCACCAATCCCCAACCCAAATACTATTACATAAAGTTAACAATGCTTAAATGCTGATATGAATAAGTCAACAAATCTTATGTCACATGATGAAGGAAAAGGAAATAAAATGAAGATATTGTCTTAGTACAAGTGTATACATGCACAAACATGTTTTTAACAAAAGAAGGAGGAAATACTCATGACAATTACAGTCCTCATTTCTGCAGTTGGTCATGTGGTCGTAGCTGGTACTGATGACTACCTTCTTCTACTATCCATTCTGTACTCCCTTTGCTTTCAGCAAGCACCTCAGCAGGTTGTGTTTTTTTTTTTTTTTTTTTTTTTTTTTTCTGGTGGAGTGACCCAAACCTTCATTCCTGAAGGGCCTGCGTCATTTGTAGTCCTGTCTGGATTGGGCTGTTGTAGTTTCCCACTGACCTTAATCACAGTGCATGGTAATACTAAGAGAGGCCCTAATGGATCTCCTGTGTTCCATGCATACTCTTCCTTACCTCCGTTGTGGAGTAGTAGATTGATTTCATCTTGATTGTCTGGATCAATCACCCCAGCCAACACTATAACTTCCTTCTTAGCCTGTTGACTTAAAGGTAGGAGGAGCCCAAAGTGTCCAGGTGGTAATCTTAACTTCCAGTTTAATGAAATCATTGTTGTGTCTCTTGGTGACAGCATTCCTCCCTCTGGAACTAAGACCTCTAGGCCAGCAGAACGTAATGTTGTGGGAACAGGAAGCAAAAATTTTGCTAGTGGGATCACTAGGGGTGATGGTAAATGGTGCCATTTCCAGTTCCACCCCTTGATTCCTGGACCCATTAATCCTGGCTATGGGAGAAACAGTACCATATATTGGATGCTGATTCAGAGCATACATGGCCTTCTGGAGAACTTTGCCCCTGCCCTGCAAAGTACTGTCACCTAGTTGGTGCTATAATTGTGACTTCAAAAGTCCACTCCACCATTCTATCAATCCAGCTGCTTCAAGATGATAGGGAACAGGGTAAAACCAGTGAATTCCATGAGCGTGAGCCCACTGCTGTACTTCTTTTTTTTTTGAGATGGAGTCTCACTCTGTTACCCAGGCTAGAGTGCAGTGGTGCGATCTCAGCTCATCACAACCTCTGCCTCCTGGGTTCATGCCATTCTCCTGCCTCAGCCTCCTGAGTAGCTGGGACTACAGGCACCCGCCACCACGCCCAGCTAATTTTTTGTATTTTCAGTAGAGACGGGGTTTCACTGTGTTAGCCAGGATGGTCTTGATCTCCTGACCTTACGATCCACCTGCCTCAACCTCCCAAAGTGCTGGGATTACAGGTTTGAGCCACCGCGCCCGGCCTGCTGTACTTCTTTAGCCATAAAGGGAGTACCTTGGTCAGAGGCAATGCTGTATGGAATACCATGACAGTGGATAAGGCATTCCGTGAGTCCGTGGATGGTTATCTTGGCAGAAGTACTGCGTGCAGGATAGGCAAACCCATATCCAGAGTAAGTGTCTATTCCAGTGAGGACAAACCTCTGCCCTTTCCATGATGGAAGAGGTCCAATATAATCAACCTGCCACCAGGTAGCTGGCTGATCACCCCCAAGGAATGGTGCCATATTGAGGGCTCAGTGTTGGTCTCTGCTGCTGTCAAATTGGACACTCAGCAGTGGCCATAGCCAGGCAGATCAGCCTTGGCAAGTGGAAGTCCATGTTGCTGAGCCCATGCGTGACCTCCATCCCTGCCACTATGGCCATTTTGTTCATGGAGCCTTTGGGTGATGACAGGGGTGGCTGGGGAAAGAGGCTGGGTGGTGTTCACAGAATGGGTCATTCTATCCACTTGATTATTAAAATCCTCTTCCACTGGGGTCACTCATTGGTGAGCACGTACATGGGATACAAATATCTTCACAGTTGTTGACCACTCAGAGAGGTTCATCTGCATACCTCTTCCTTAAATTTCTTTGTCATCAATTTTCCAATCATGCTTCTTCCAAGTCCCTGACCATCCAGCCAAACCATTGGCTACAGTCCATGAATTAGTATATAATCACACATCTGGCCATTTCTCCTTCCATGCAAAGTGCACAACCAGGTGCGCTGCTCAAAGTTCTGCCCACTGGGAAGATTTCCCTTCACTACTGCCCTTCAGGGATGTCCTGGAAAGGGGCTATAGTGCTGCAGCTGTCCACTTTTGGGTGGTGCCTGCATATCATGCAGAACTATCTGTGAACCAGGCCCTAGTCTTCTCTTCCTCTGTTGACCATAGGGAACTCCCCACAAGGCCATCAGTGCAGGCTGAGGGAGAGAAGGCAGGGTGACAGGAGTGGAGAGCATGGGCATTTAAGTGACTTTCTCATGTAACTTACTTGTGTCTTCAGGACCTACTCAAGCCAGATCATGTATATACCACCTCCATTTAATGATGGAATGCTGCTGTGCACGACCGACTTTATGGCCTGATGCGTCAGAAAGCACCCAATTCATGATAGGCAGCTCGGGTCACATGGCAATTTGATGACCCATAGTCAAACATTCAGTTTCCATCAAAGCCCAGTAACAAGCCAAGAGTTGTCTCTCAAAAGGAGAGTAGTTATCTGTACAAGATGGCAGGGCATCCATCTATAGGCATCCACTGAGATTCTATGTGAGCCTGCCAAAGGCTCCAAATGGCATCCCTATCTGCCACTGACACCTCAAGCACCATTGGATCTGCTGGGTCATATGGCCCAAGTGTTAGAGCAGCTTGCACCACAGCCTGGACCTGTTGCAGAACCTTCTCCTGGTCTGGACTCCACTCAGAATTGGTAGCCTTTCGGGTCACTTGACAAAGGGCCAGAGTAACACACCCAAATGAGGAATGTGTTGCCACCAAAATTGAAATAGGCCTACTAGGCATTGTGCCTCTTTCTTGGTTGTAGGAGGAGCCAAATGCAGCAACTTATCCTTTACCTCAGAAGGAATATCTCGACAGACCTCACACCACTGGAACCATAGAAATTTTACTGAGGTAGAAGGTCCCTGAATTTTAGTTGGATTTATTTCCCATCCTCTGGCACGCAAATGTCTCACCAATAAGTCCAGTGTGTTTGCTACTTCTCGCTCACTGGATCCAATCAGCCTAATGTCATTAAAGTAATGGACCAGTGTGATATCTTGCAGAAGCAAAAAGTGATCAAGGTCTCTGCAAATAAGATTATGACACAAAGCCAAAGAGCTGATATACCCCTGAGATAGGACAGTAAAGGTATATTACTGGCCTTGCCAGTTGAAGGCAAACTGCTTCTGGTGAGCCTGTGGACAAGAATGGGGAAAAAGGCATTTGCCAAGTCAATGGCTGCATCCCAGGTACCAGGAGATTGTTAATTTGCTCAAGCAATGAAACCGCATCTGGTATGGCAGCTGCAATTGGAGTCACCACTTGGTTAAGTTTACAATAATCCTCTGTCGTTCTCCAAGATCCGTCTGTCTTCTGCACAGGCCAAATGGGAGAGTTGAATGGAGATGTGGTGGGAATCACCACCCCCACATCTTTCAAGTCCTTGATGGTGGCACTAATCTCCACAATCCCTCCAGGGATGTGATATTGTTTTTTATTTACTATTTTTCTAGGTAGAGGCAGCTCTAATGGCTTCTATTTGGCTTTTCCCACCATAATGGCCCTTACCCTACCAGTCAGGGAGCCAATGTGGGGGTTCTGCCAGCTGCTAAGTATGTCTATGCTAATTATGCATTCTGGCACTGGGGAAATGACCACAGGATGAGTCCGGGGACCCATCGGACCCACCATAAGTCAGATGTGAGCTAAAATTCCATGAATTACCTGACCTCCATAAGCCTCTACTTTAACTGGAGGACCATAATGACATTTTCAGTCCCATAGAATCAATGTCAGCTCAGAGACAGTGTCCAGTAGTCCCCAAAATGTCTGATCATTTCCCTTTCCCCAGTGCACAGTTACCCTGGTAGAAGGCCAGAGGTCTCCTTGGGGAAGGATGGGAGAAAGATTCACTGAATAGATGGTGGGTAATGTAGTGGGGTCCTTCCTCAAGGGGACCTGGCCTCCCCTTCATTCAAGGGGTTCTGGGTCTATAAACTGGCTGGGTCTGTAAATCAAGTCGGGAAATTGATTGAGGGGCCATGATTCTCTGCTTTTATAATTCAAATTAGCCTTTTGTCCGTTCGACCTGGAAGTTTTCTTCTTGCATAATTTAAGTAGAAATGCAGTAGGCTTCCTATCAATTTCACTTCTAGGAACACCATGATTAATTAGCCTATGCCAGAGCTCTACATGAGTCAGACTATTCTGATTGCTGTTTTGCCTCTGCTGTCCATTATGGTAGCTACGCCCACCTTGCTTTTGAAAGTTGAGTGCTGCCACTTGGCCCCTGCCATCTCAGGATCCAGTTATTCCCATTGTATTTAAATTTTGTAGTTGAGTGACTACAGTTCTCACTGTTAGATCTGAGATACAGAGAAGAGCAATTATAGGGTTCTCCAAAGTTGCAGGTGCTGCCCTTACAAATCTATTTCACAAAGCATTGGTCAAGGGTATATCTTCTGGACCCTCCCAGCTGGGATGAGTAGGTCTGAAGTGACTAATCCACTTCACCATCCCCATTATCCCCAAGCCTTTGGATCCCTTCCTCTACATTAAGCCAAGGGAGATAGGCATTTCCAGCTCACTCACAGTGGGCCATCTTTTAATCCATAGTTCAGCTAACCAAACAAACAGAACCTTTTTGAGCTTCCCAAGCTGCAACATTAAATTCAGAGTCCCTACTTAATGGGCTCAAGTCAATAAATTCAGCCTGATCCAACCCTATGTTCCTTCCACCATTATCCCATACCCTTAATATCCACTCCCATGGATGTTCTCCAGATTGCTGTTAGAAATAATGGAAATATTAGAAATGTTAGAAATAATTAGAAATAATGGAATACAAACTCTTATCTTGATGGGCCAAGGGTGTGAGCAGAAGTGATGTCTAAAGCTTCTGAGTCACACCCCTAAAGGAGATAAAGGAGATGGAGAGATGGAGAGAGACCTTCTCTTCCCTTTACTCCATTTCCATTTCTTGGAAAGCAGACCCAACAGACAAACTGGTCATCTTTCTTTAACTGCATGAACTGCATGTTGGGGATGATGGAGAAACATGATAGAATGTCTGGGTCCTTGCCAACATTAAGCAGCCATGGCAGAGAGAGAGATTTCCATTTTGCTGAAGCCACTGAACTTGGGGTCTTTTGTTAACAGCAGACGAATCTATATCCTTGCAGTTTCTCTTGGTTTCATTTGCTTTACATGGATTCAGAGAGTGACCTTTTTCCTAAACTCATCTTCAAAGTTTAGGGATCCTTGACTCTAACCCTCATTGCCCAAACCAAAACCTCCACGTTTTACTCCATGGCTATTTCTCAACAAGGTACCTCCTCCTCTTTGAGGCGCCCCTCGACCTGTAAAGTAGGAAAAGTGAACTCAGTAACAGTGAAGAAAAGTGCAGATGAGTGAGGTCACAGATCAAGGGCTTTCAGCTTTACAGAAAGAATAACATTTAATAACAGATGATGAGGAGGATGACGGTGATAGAAATGGTAATGCAAGGGTAGCTGTAATCGAGATATAGGTCTGCGGTTTCTGATAGTGATGGAGTTGGTGATGGAGGAAGTGGTGATAAATGGTTGTAAGAGTTGTGATGAGAATGAAAATTGTGGTGTTACTAGTGACACTGATGGTGGGAGAGGTGGTGATAACATTGATGGCAATGATAATAATGCTGATGATGGTATCTGATGAGAATGATGTGGTTGCTATGGTGATAAGGATGGTAATGGTGGTTGCTATGGTGATGATGATAGAGATGGTTGCTATGGTGATGACAATGGAGATGGTGGTTGCTATGGCGATGGTGACGCAGATGCTGGTTGCTACAGTCATGATGGGAGTGATGACTGTAGTGATGAGAAGAATGGTGAAGTGTGATGGTGAGGTAATGAGAGGTCATTATGGTGATGATAACGACCATGGTGCTGGTGATAGTGATGATTGTATTGCTGATGATGGTGGTGATCCTGATGACAACAAATGGTAATACAAGAATGGCATTGACATTGGTAGTGTTAATAGCGATATCAATGGGAGCTCTTTTTATGACTGGATATAGAATTGTGAATAACTTCTCTCTGGTCATGGATCACCTTTTCTTCATGAGATGACAGCCAGATTTATAATTCCAGATCTGATCTGTTCAACAGTTCCTGAACTCATACATGCATTTTTATGTCTCATCTCTTCTCATGCAATCACGTGTGGAACACTTGTTCCCCTTAGCATCTGCCCCACACCTGTTCTTCCTGTCATCCTCATCTAAGTGAGTCACAGCACCATACATCCACAGTGCAAATTCTAAGACATACCCTTGGTTCCTTCCTTTGACATATCTTCCCCATCCACCTGGATTTCCAGCCCTTCAGTAAGTCCAGCCACCTCTACCTTCCATTGCTTTTGATCTGCATCCTTCCACCCTCTTGTTCCAAGTCACCATCATCTCCCTCCTGGCTTAAAGCAATCATCTCCTAACTGGACAACTCAGTTCCCTGGTTTCAGTCTTTTTTATTTTTATTTTTTATTTTTGGAGATAAAGTCTCACTCTGTTGTCTGGGCAGGAGTACAGTGGTGTGATCACAGCTTACCGCAGCCAACCTCCAACTCCTGGGCTCAAGTGATCTTCCCACCTCAGTCTCCTGAGTAGCTGGAACTACAAATGTGTCACTACACTCAGCTAATTTTTAATTTGTTTTTTTTTTAGAGACAGAGTCTTGCTATGTTGCCCAGGATGGTCTCAAACTCCTGGCCTCGAGTGATCCTCTCACTTGGGTCTACCAAAATGTTGGGATTATGAGCATGAGTCACCACACTTGGCCTGGCTTTCACTCTTGCCACCCTACAATCCTTCTCCTCTCAGCAGTCAGAGTTATATGTTACAAATGCAAATCAGACCCCTCCACCACCAAACAGCTGACCCAGGCCCTCCACCACCAAACAGCTACTCAGCTCCTTAAGCTGACCCACAAATACGGACCAGAGACAAAGCAAGAGAAGAAGCAGAGGCTGTTGGCCCAGGCTGAGAAGAAAGCTGACAGCAAACGGGACATCCTCACTAAGAGACCACCTGTCCTTCAAGCAGGAGTCAACACCATCACCACCTTCGTGGAGAACAAGAAGGCTCAGCCGGTGATGACTTCATGTGAACAGACGTTTGGTTGCCAGCCTGCTGCCTCCCGCAGAGAAGAGTGTGCATGCTAGGCCAATCACCTCTCAGCGGGTAGCTTGGAGACAATGGGCCTAACCATTTTGAGTAGCACTTGACTACTCACTGAGCTTGTTGTCTTCCTGCCTGCCCTGCATTGTAAAATGGGGGTCTCTGATTGCATTATCAAGGGGAAGGCACGACTGGGACGTCCAGTCCACAGGAAGACCTGCACCACTGTTGCCTTCACACAAGTTAACGCAAAAGACAAAGGAGCTTTAACTAAGCTGGTGGAAGCTATCAGGACTAATTACAATGACAGAAATGATGAGATCCGTCATCACCAGGGAAGAAATGTACTGGTTCCCAAATCTGTGGCTTGCATTACCAAGTTGGAAAAGGCAAAGGTTAAAGAACTTGCCACTTAACTGGGTTAAATGTACACTTTTGTTTTCTGTACATAAAATTTATTAAAATGATACAAATTCTCCTTCAAAAAGAATTTTCCTTCTTCCCTGCTTAAGACCTATCAATGTCACGTATGCATGGATTTCCACCCTGGGGTCAGCAGCTTTTGATGGTTCCTTAGGAATCCAGAGGAGGTGGGGGATGGGCAGAGCAAGTGTGGTCCCTAACTTCACATCCCCCTAACCCCTACTGCCAGAGCAGCCTCACTTGTACCAGATGTACAGAGAGGCAGTATAACCTTGAGATGAAGGACAAGGCTTCAAAGTCAGTCGGCCTGCATTCAAAACCTGACTCTGCATCTCTCAAGCTGTGTGACCCTGGCCAGGTTACTCGTCTTCCCTGATCATTAGTCTCCTTATCTGTAAAGTGAAGCTAATGTTGTACCTGCTTCCTAAGGGTTGTTGGGAGGAATAAATGAGTTCATTTGGATAAGGCACTTAGGACCACGCCTAGCACACAGTTTAAGTATTCACTAAGTGTTGGCTATTATTGTCAATTACTTTTTTTGATTTTGCTTTTGGTTTTCTTGGTGACAAGGTCTCACTCTGTCACCCAGGCTGGAGTGCAGTGGCACAATTTCAGCTCACTGCAGCTTTGACCTCCAAGGCTCAAGCAATCCTCCCACCTCAGCCTCTGGAGTAGCTGGGACTATAAGAGCATGCCACCACACCCTGCTAATTTTTGCATTTTTGGTAGAGACGCAGTTTTGCCATTTTGCCCAGGCTGGTCTCAAACTCCTGAGCTTCGGCAATCCTCCTGCCTCGGCCTCCCAAAGTGTTGGGATTACAGGTGTGAGCCACTGCACCTAGCCTGTTAACTACATTTTCACACAGGAATTTCTTTCCACTGATTAAAAGGGGGGAAAAGGTGAAAACCATTAGTTTTCATACTTTACATTGCAATTAGTGCTATGCACCTTCTATATTTGGCTGGAAATTTCTTGTGGGGGAAAGACCAGGTTTCATTCAGTGTCTCTGACACCTCAGAGACGCTGCATCTAGCAGGCCTTCAATAAATACGCACCAAAGGAGGAAGGAAGCCAGGCAGTACATGTGCCCCCAGCCTTCCCCGGGTGACACGCCACAGCATGTCATGCTCATGTATCTCCAGCAGGTGTTGTCCTTGTCTCTGAAACGGCCGTCCGGGCCCTGCTCACTGCAGTCCAGGCCCAGGGAGGGCCAGATGAGACCTGAGGCATATGCTGTGGGCCCAGCAGATCTGGGTTGTTCTGTGTCGGGGAGGAAAGAGGCCCTGGGAGAGGTGCGACAAACCTCACCAGAGTAGGTCACAGGCTGCTTGGAGCTTCCAGGCTTGGGTTCTAGTCCCAGCGGGGGACACCAGGAGCACCCGTTTCCTCTCTGAGCCTTGGTTTCCTCTCCTCCAAAGAGGGGGCACTCCTGCTACGACGGGACATCGGGATGTTGTCAGGCCCAACCTGACAGTCGAGAGGCGTTGGATTTGCGGTTTTGTGTCTTTTTTCCTTTTTTCTTTTCTGTTTTTAAGTTGCACCTCCCAGGGAAATCCAGAGGCATCCAAAGACCTCCCCAGCACATGGATTCTGCCTCTTTGAGGGACAGCGAAATGAAAAACTCAGCAGCCTGGAATTCTGAGGAGGGAGAAACCAGGGGTGAAGAACATACGGAGCTGTGTAGGTCCCTACGGAAGATGCCAGGAGAGCCAGTGGTCCGGGTGGACTACACCTTGGACACACTCTTCTGCGCTGGCGTGAGCACATCCAGATAGGCTGCAGGTCTCTTTTCCTCAGAGGCAGACGTGCTGGAGTTACATGGATAGGGAGGTGGAGGTGGCGCTCCTCTGTTGCCGCGGTCCCCTCAGCCGCCTTGGCTGTGGCTCAAGCAACCCCTTCCCCTCTCTGGGCCTTTCTCTCTGTGAAATGAGGCTGGCCTGGGTCAGGCATTTTCAGGCTTAGCAGTAGAGGCCTGACTCTGCAACACCCAGTGTGGAAGACAGACATGGAGGTAGACAAAGAAAGCTGTTGGAGCCCGGGATGACGGGACAAGGACCCCACTCCCCTGGCCACCCCTTCACTGCAGTGAACCTAAGTGACTCAAACCATGGGCTAGCTCTCCAAGGCTTTTTCCTTTTTTCCTTTTCTTTTTTGAGAAGGAGTCTCACTCGGTCACTCAGGCTGGAGTGCAATAGCGTGATCTTGGCTTACTGCAACCTCCGCCTCCTAGGTTCAAGCGATTCTCCTGCCTCAGCCTCCCAAGTAGCTGGGACTACAGGCATGCACCACCATGCTCAGCTAATTTTTGTATTTTTAGTAGAGACGGGGTTTCATCATGTTGATCAGGCTGGTCTTGAACTCCTGACCTGATGATCTGCCTGCCTTGGCCTCCCAAAGTGCTGGGATTACAAGCATGAGCCACCCGACCCTAAAAGGCTCTTTCTAAGTGCAAGTCTTTATGACGCTGCAGTCCTCTCCCCAGCTCACTTCAGCTGTCCTCCCACAGGCCTCGCCCTGCGTCCCCGGCCTCCAGGGATGTCCCATCTCCCTGAACCCTCCCCACACTCACAGGCCCAGGGAATGTGAGGTTTGGAAGGGGGCCCATGGAGGGGGCTGCCGGATTCATCTATCACTGGGATAGATGGGGAAACTGGTCCAAGGTCCCATAACTCCCAGGGCAGAGCTAGGTCCTCCCCGCCAATCTGCACCCCACCTCTGACCCTCAGACTGAGCCTCTCTCCAGGCCTGCATGAGAGCGGGCCAGATGTTCGTGGGTGCTGGGCCTGGTGTCAGGGCCAGCGGGATGTCAGCCCACCCCCGCAAGGTTGCTGCCCTTGCACTTCCCCTCCCAGCGGCTAATTAGCTCCAGGCCAGGTCCACCAGAGCTCCCAGGATGCTCCTGAGCTGGGACCTCACCCAGCCTGCTGAGGTCACAGCCCTTCCTGCCCGCGCTTGCTTTTCCTCCAGACCCGTCTCTCACCCCTCAGACACACTCCTCCTTAGCTCCCCTTTCATTCCACAGAAGAGGGGTAAGAAGCTCCGAGTCTAGATCACACAGCAAAGCAGAGGCAGAGCCCAGAGGAGACCTGCCCCAATTCTCAGCCCAGCACGCCCACTCTTCCCACCTGCGGAGGGCAACCTGGAGGGTGGGTGAAGGTTCTACTCCTGTCTTCACCACCTCCCAGCTGCGTGACCTTGAGAAAATTACTTCCCTTCCGTGACCTTCAGTCTCTTCATCCGTAACAGGGATAATAACAGTTGTTGATGATAGGAATAAATCATCAACAATATTAAATGTCCTGAACATGTGAATATTAAATGAGATAGAATACATAAGCACCCAGTACCTTATATATTGCTAGATCGTTTCTCTCTCTCTCTTTTTTTTTTTTTTTTGTTTTTGAGATGGAGTCTTGCTCTTGTTGCCCAGGCTGGAGTGCAGTGGCATGACCTCGACTCATTGCAACTTCTGCCTCCCAGGCTCAAGCAATTCTCCTGCCTCAGCCTCCTGAGTACCTGGGACTGCAGGCCCCCGCTAATTAGCTGTGCCTGGCTAATTTTTTGCATTTTTGCATTTTTAGTAGAGACAGGGTTTCACCATGTTGACCAGGCTGGTTTCGAACTCCTGACCTCAAGTGATCCGCCCAGCTTGGTCTCCCAAAGTGCTGGGATTACAGGTCATCCTGGAACTTTCCTGAGTCCCTATGCGCTACCCCTCCTCCCCCGTCTGCATCACAACATTCTCTGGCTGAGCTTTTCCTGCAGGCCTCATCACTTGCTCCCTGTGTCCAGCTCAGGGCCAGGTACAGGTGGTGTCCATCTCCTACTCCCATCTCTGCCCGTCCTCACCACGTCATGTCCCTCCTGAACCAAACTCCTTTTCCAACTCACTGGCCAAGGAAAATAATAATAATGACCACAACAGCATTTATCATGAAAGCTAACATGTATTGAGGACTGACAATGTAGACCCTGTTCTAAGTACTTTTTTGTATTAGCTCATTTAATGTGTCCCCATTTTACAGATGGGGAAACTGAGGCACAAAGAGTTTTTTTTTGTTTTTTTGTTTGTTTGTTTTTTAAAGCAGTTGGCCGAAGGTCATACAGTGGCGACATAGTAAAGCCAGACTTCAGCCCCAGTCCAGGCCAGTTCCAGTACCTGGCCTTTTAGGAAGCCCTTTTGCTACAGGCAGAGGTCCATGTTAGACACAGCTTAGCTCCCCCTTCCTGGCCAGCACCACCAGGCAACCCAAAACTCAGGACCTTAGGCAAGGCTGAGCATTGCACAACCCCAGCAGGTACCATTTCACAGAAGGCAACACAAGGAGTGCCCCCAGGAGTTGTACCACCCATTGGCCTAGCCCAAGGTGAGCGTTGAGGGTCCTCCTGCCCTGCCCAGACTTCTGCCGGCTTCTCCTGTCCTCACTGGAATTCTCCCATCTCACAGCCGCCTTGGGAATTCGCTGTGCCCAATCGGCTTGCAGGCTATTTAGTTACTATCTTACATACCCACCAGGCTGGCCTCTGAACGGGACAAGAAGGTTTCAGTATGACTAAAACCCAGCCCCGCCCTTGAGGCGCCCAGACCCTCCAGTCATCCATCCGCAGGAGCAGAAGCAGGTCCATTCCAAACTTCTATCAACCCTCCCTCCAACTGGATGCCTGATCAGACTCTCCCTCTGTCCCATCTGCACCAGACTCCAGCCCCCACCAGGGACCATCTCACCTGGCTGGGGCAGGAAGCAAGGCAAGACAAAGTGCAGATGTATGGAATGAAGAGGGGGAGGTAAGGGAAAGGGATCCCTCTAGGGTATTTACAGACCACTTAGATCACTTCTTGAGCTGCTTTGGATGCCTCTGTGTTCAGCTTGGAAACAGAGCAGGAAAGAAACCTAGAGAGCCCCAAAGTGTGCTCCAGGGAAGGTCAATATTCACATTCTGGCGTTCCCCAGGCTGATTTCAGAGAGCTATAAAGACCCGGCACTACTTAGCGCAGAGTCACCCAGCCAGAGAGTTGTCACTTTACTCTTTCCCTTTCTTCTGATTAAACCAATGAGGAAGTTTCTATTTGCTGCCCCTCCGACCTGAACCATTCTCAAGGCTCTAAACCTTCCCTGCTAACAGCAGTCTCCCTGGCAATGGGTGACACCAGACAGCTAAAAGTTTCCTTTTAAATAGAAACAGAGCAGGGGGATGGTCATTTTAATGAACACCTACTATGCATCAGGCACACAGCAACTTTATTCTACAGGCTCAGAGAAGTTAAGTTACTTGCCCAAGGTCACATGGCTAAGGAAAGTGGTCCAGGTTCCTAAATGGGCTTATCAAACTCCTAGTTCATCTTTATCTTGTTAATCTTCCTCCCTCACCTCAGTTCCTGTTAGCTCTTTGATCTCAGATCCTGTTCATTCCTCAGATCTGCTGGCACTCCTGCCTCAGGGCCTTTGCACTTGCTGTTTTCTCCACCTGGAATGCTCTTTTCAGATGCCCATATGTCTCACTCCCTTGCATCCTTTCTCAATTTACTCAAACTCACATCCAGACCATCCCTGACCATCCTGGGTAAGGTACTGACCCTCCCCTGCTTGCTTTTCTTGGTCAGTGCCTCTACTACATGTTATTTTACTTATTTTCTCTCTGTTTCCACTAGTGTGTGAGCTCCACAAAGGCAGTGACTTTGTCTCTTTCTTGTTAACTGCATTATCTCCAGCACCAGCATAGCACCTAGCTCATGGGAGGAGCTCAGTGAAGGCTTGTTAGGTGAATGAATTGGAAGAGAGAGCAGGGCATGGGATCCTGGGCTCTGGCACAGTGCAGTTTCCAGTAAAGCCAATAACATTGTTTTGTTTTCATCATACTTCTTTTTCTGGCTACTTTTTATTTTTTATTTTTTGAGATGAAGTCTCGCTCTGTCATCCTGGCTAGAGTGCAGTGGCGTGATGTTGGCTCACTGCAAGCTCTGCCTCGGGGGTTCACACCATTTTCCTGCCTCAGCCTCCGGAGTAGCTGGGACTACAGGCACCCGCCACTATGCCCGGCTAATTTTTTGTATTTTTAGTAGAGACGGAGTTTCACCGTGTTCTCCAGGATGGTCTCGATCTCCTGACCTCGTGATCCACCCGTCTCGGCCTCCCAAAGTGCTGGGATTACAGGCTTGAGCCACCGCGCCCGGCGTCACCTTTTATTTCTTATGGCAAATGATACTGATTATTTTTTTCATTTGTAGGAGTAATATAATTTTTTTTTTTTGAGATAGGGTCTCACTTTGTCCCCCAGGCTGGAGTGCAGGGGTTCGATCACTGCTCAGTACAGCCTCAACCTTCCTGGGATCAGGTGATCCTCCCACCTCAGCCTCCCAAGTAGCTGGGACTACAGGTGAGCACCACTATGCCCAGCTAATTTGTGTGTGTGTGTGTGTCTGTGTTTTGTTTTGTTTTGTTTTTTTATTTTTTTTAGAGGCAGGATCTTACCATATTGCCCAAGCTGGTCTTGAACTCCTGGGCTCAAGCAATCTGGCCACCTCAGCGTCTCAAGGTGCTGGGATTACAGGTGTGAGCCACGGTGCCCAGCAATATAAATTTACCTTTTAAAATAAATGTATTTAATTGGAAAAGGTACATTTATTTAAAGAACAATCTTTAATAAAGAGAGTTACAGGTGGGCATGGCAACACTTGGGAAGCTGGGACAGGAATCACCATGGCTGCATGATTGCTGGAGCCAAGGTCTTCTGTTTGTCAGATGGGGAGGCTGAGGCCAGAGGGCACATGATTTGTTCAAGGTCACACAGCACGCTAATGGCAAGTGAGCATTTGCCTGCTGGTCTTGTGGTTCCAGATGTGGCTTTTCTATTTTCCTTCTCAATTCTCTGTTCCATCCATCCGTGGACACTTGGGGAAAGAGACTGCCTAGGGGACAGCCTGTGCTGAAGACAGTAGGACTGAGCATATAGCTTTTTTTTTTTTTTTTTTTTGAATGGCTTTGTGTCCATCACCAGAACAATGCCTGGCACGAGATAGGAGATCCAGAAACCCTTATTAGGTGCAGGAATAGAAGAGAGAACAGAAGACTTGGAACTCCAAATCCCACCCTGAGGAGCCCCCAGTGAGCTGAGGAGTCAAGACCAGGCCTGTGGCAACAAAGTCAGGCTACGGAGGTCATATCTCCAATCTCCCTCTCATATCCAATCCAGGGAGTGGGTGCCCCAGTGCAGAGGAGCAGGGGACAGGGTGGGTGCTGGAAATAGGGAGGTGCACACACCTTTTAGGACCTGGGGAGAGGCATGGGCCTCATGCGGCTGACTGGGTTACAGAAAACAGCCAAGAGTAGATGGTGGAGGGTTCATTCTTCCTGGGGACTCCCATGGCCTTGGGTGGCACAGAGCAGTAGTGAAGACTCAGGCCTCCAAATCTGACAGCTCTGACTTTGAGCCCAGCCTCTGCCACTCACCAACATCATCTTCTTTATCTTCCTCATCATCTTCCTCTCTCTCCGAAGGGCTGATGTCAGGACTAAATGAGAAAGTCTCCATGGACCACTTACTGCACCATCTGGTTGGAAGACAGAGCTAGGAAAATGCTAATGGCTGGTATTTTAGGGTAGGGGTCAGGTTCAAGGATGGGTTAAGGGCACTGGATGTCTGCTTTGCACGTTTCTTGACAACCACTCTCTAAGGGTGTCCATTTCCATTTTCAAGAAGAGTCAGTGACATTCAAAAGCCCTATATACTCCTTTGGAGTTGGGGCTGGGGAGGTAGGAGGCTGGGAGGCTGAATTGGGGCCTAGAGAGAGCCCAGGAATAAAGGGGTGGTGGAAACAGAGGCTCCAAGGGGTCAACCCTGCAGCCATAACTACACAACTGATTAGGGGCAGAGCTGGGACCGGAGGCCAAGCATGTGGGTCCCCCTGCCCCACGCTCTGTCCATAGCTCCTAGCTGCTTCCAGACTCGAGAATTAGAAATTCACGTGAATTGGTCGGGCCTTTGAGACATGACGGCTCCTCCTGGCATTGTGGCTGAGTCGGCCCTGAATGACTCTGAACTTGAACCTGAGCCTTGGTATGCCCTTCTGCAGAATGGGGAGAAAGGTACTGCCCAGCTCGTCTCACTCAGTGCCCTGAAAGTCAAATGATGAACTCATTCTCATTTCCTTTTTCTTCTTCTTCGAATTATCCTGACTATTCTGATTGCTTAGTTCAGCCTCTGAAGGTCCAGGGGACACCTGAAGACAGAGCTGATGTCCTGCCCACCTGGAGACTTGGAAAATGGGGTCTTAGACGCCAGGCCTTGGGGCTCTGCAGAAGCATGAGGAGAGCTTTCCCAGGGTCCCACCTAAGAAGGATTTATGGTTTGGCTTGCAACGTGGTGAACTGCTAAATATGCAGATTATGGCTACAAATCCGGGGGTGGCAGGAAAGGCAGCCAGGCAGGGTGGGGGGCATGCTGGAGGTCTGGCTGCCCGACCATGTGTGTGGGTGGGGCCCGCTGTTCCAGATGGAGTAGCAGATGTGCCTGCTGCGAGGTTTGGGCGGGGCTGTAGCACGTGGCCTCTCCTCCACCTCCTCAGCCTCCTCCAGGCCTCCAGGCCAGGCTGGCTCTCCTTATCAGGCAGCAGCCACTGCAACCCACAATTCTGGTTCCTTTCAGTGTCTGGAGAGGTGGGTGGTGGAGATGAGGGACACCATCATTGTTCAGATGGGGAAATTGAGACACAAAGACACGAAGTTATGTATCCCTGGCCAATGGCAACTTAGAGGGCAGGCTTGAAACCAAAGGCTGATCTCTTGACCCTCTGCACTGGGCATGGCGGGGCAGGAGGCAGCTCAGGTTCTATTCCAAACAGCCCAGGGAACAAGGAGCGGCCATTGTCATCAGAGACACTAAGACGCCCCTGCCCCAGGTGGCTGACTCCAATGTGGTGGGGTTGTCAGAGGTGTTTGAACCAGAGCTACTCCATCTTGAATAGGGGCTAGGTGAAATGAGGCTGAGACCTGCTGGGCTGCATTCCCAGGAGGTTGGACATTCTAAGTCACAGGATGAGACAGGATGTCAGCACAAGATACAGGTCACAAAGACTCCGCTATTACAATAAGATACAGTAAAGAAGCCAGGCAAAATCCACCAAAACCAAGATGGTAATGAAAGTGACCTCTGGGCATCCTCACTGCTCATTATATGCTAATAATAACACATTAGCATGCTAAAAGTCACTCCCCCCAGGACCATGACAGTTTACAGACGCCATGACAACGTCAGGAAGTTACCCTATATAGTCTAAATATAGTCTAAAAAGGGCAAGAGTCCTCAGTTCTGGGAAATCTCTGCCCTTTTCCCAGAAAACTCAGGAGTAATCCACCCTTTGTCTGGCATATAGTCAAGAACTATAAGTATACTCGTTCAAGTAGCCCGTACTGCCGTTCTGCCTTTGGAGGAGCCCTTCTTTCATTCCTCTATTTTATTAATAAACTTGCTTTCACTTTACCCTATGGACTCGCCTCAAATTCTTTCTTGTGAGAGATCAAGAACCCTCTCTTGGGGTCTGGATCAAGACCCCTTTCCAGTAACAGACTTGTGACTTGACCCCACATCTGAGCTTCTCCACATGAACTCTGTTACCTTTTCGACAGCTTAGGGAAGGGACGCCTTAGGGAAGAAGAGACCTCCGCAATGAACACATGAACACATGGGTGGGGATGCATTTCTTAGATTAGCTGGAAGTTTTACAGAAAACAAAGCCTGGTTGCCTGCGAGGAGAGGAATCAGGATGTTGTCATATTTTAGAGGAAGGATGAGGACGATGGAGCGAGAGGGGAGGCTGAGGTTCCAAAGGGGCCTAAAGAGACAGAGCCTGCCTCTTTTTCAGGTAGAAGAAACAGGGCACAGAGAGGGGTAGCAATTCATACAGGGAGCTCAGCAGTCCAGAGCAAACAAACTCAGGATCTTAGTTCCTTCCTAGACTGCCTAGGGTGAAGGAAGTGGCGCTGAGCACTGAGACCTGAAGCCATCTTATCCCTTTTCTTTTTGAAATGGAGTCTCACTTTGTCGCCCAGGGGGGAGTGCAGTGATGCAATCTCGGCTCACTGCAAGCTCCACCTCCCATGTTCAGTGATTCTCCTGCCTCAGCCTCCTGAGTAGCTGGGACTACAGGCACACACCACCATGCTCAGCTAATTTTTTTGTATTTTTAGTAGAGACAGAGTGTCACCATGTTGGCCAGCCTGGTCTTAAACTCCTGACCTCAGGTGATCCACCCACCTTGGCCTCCCAAAGTGCTGGGATTATAGGCGTGAGCCCCTGCACCTGGCCTGAAGCCATCTCATCCTTAGCTAAAGTGCAGCTTTGGGTATGGTGTCTCCTTCCTGCCCCAGCCCAGGGCTCCTTCAACTAACCCCTCAACTGGTCCTGAGAATTACGTAAATCGGCAGTCACCCAGGCTCTCAGAGGACCCACCCTTCCTCCTGATCCTGCTAGTCCCCATGCCCCCACCTACAATACAGAGAAAAATCCGTCAGTGAACGCAGCTCTCCCCAGCTTCCTGTTTCTGGGTCCTGGACCCCTCTTGCTGTTGGCCTAAGGGGGACCAAGATGGCCTCTGAGAAGCGGGACTCAAAGTGGCACGCGGTCAAGGTGTAAGGACAAATCCACCAAAAGAAACTAAAAACTAGAACCGGAAACACTGGGCCCTGGGAAACAAACTCCACTCAGGCATCTGTGTGTGAAAAAGATGTTTTCTCCTTAGAGGAAAATGGCCCTGCCCAGAGCATGACTGCTCCAGGTGAAGGCAGAGTCCCCCACTGTGTTCAGCCAAGGTCACTAGAAGGAGGGCAAGAGTGGTAGGGCCTCAGCCCTGACCCTTCCCTCCTTCACAGCAGGGGTGGCTTATGGATTTCAGCAGTAGGGGCTTCCTGTGCCCCACCCACCCATGAGGACCCACATTCCACCCTCCAAGATTCATTCCTTTGCCAAGGGTGAAGAAAACTAAGCATGAACTGGGAGTCTGGTAAGCACAGGTAGGAACTTGGACCTCTTTCATTGGCTGTGTGACCTTGGGCAAGTAACTTAACCTCTCTGAGTCTGTAGAATAGGGTTGCTGTGTGCCTGATGCACAGTAGGTGTTCATTAAAATGACCATCCCTGTCCTTTGTTTCTACTTGAAAAGAAGCTTTTGCTGCCTGGTGCCATCCATTGCCAAAATCCATGGGCTGCTTCTTTCCCCAGCAATGACAGACTTTAGGAAAGTGAACAAGTAGTATCAGTAGCCACCAGACACTGTGCTGGGTGTTTCCATCACTGCAGAGGAAACTGAGGCACAGAGACGGATGAAGTCACTTGCTCAACATCACACAGCAACTAAGAGACCAAGGAGACTCAAGTCTAGATCTGTGCAATTCTAAGACCTTGGTCTCTGCAGTCCACCCTGCCATCTGCCTCTTCTTATGATTCACAGACGTCAGACTCTAAGATCAGAGGCATTCCAACAGGACAGTAAGAAAGTGGCATTGGCGGGGAAGAGGCTTTGGGGCCTCAGGAATGAGGGCTCAGGCTGGTGAGGCCTGGTGGAGCAGAGGAGGGGAACTCACGGTGGAGGGGGCACCAACATCAAAGTATGTCTCCTCATGGCTTTGCAGAGGGAGGGCCTGCACCACGCTCCCGGCTGACTCACATGAAGCCAGTTACTGGGGGAGGATCAGGCTGGGGCTGGTAGGGAGCTGAGCTGTCCAGGAGGAGCCAGGAATGGACCCACACCTCAGACATTCACCTGCCTGGCCCTTTGCTCCCTGGAGGGCAGGGATTTCTCCTTTGCCTTTGGGGGAAACTGGGCACGAACGGTCAAGCTGTGTCTTCTCCCAGCCTCAGAAAGCTTGGTTCCCCACCCCCTCCATGCTGATCACAAAAGGAGGGCTTCTATCCTGGGAAAGGACCCCTTCCCCCATCCCACTTGACTGAATTCAGCAGAGCCTTTTATTTCTAATTCAGGAAGTGTCCTGACAATAAAGACATCATCGATATATTAACTCACCTCTTCAAAATTTCAAGCACATTCTGGGGAGAGATTTTCCAAATGGAAAACAAAACTGCAATAAAATGAACAATGTGGTCCCGGCTGTCATTGCTTTTATGGTTGGGATTTGAGCGGAGGGCACCAGGGGAGATGAAAAAAAAACTCGCAAAACAACCCGGGAGGGTGAACTCCCACTGTCAAGACGTTCATTCCAAAATCGGCCTCCACGCCTGGGCATTGCTTCATTTCCATCTGCCTTTGCAAAGAAATTGCCAAGAAGCAATGGCTATTTGCTATTTGTTCACAGTGGCCGTGCTTTTAACCCTATTGACAACCTCGTGGAAAAGCATTCCAGTGCATGCTGGTATCTGTGAGGCCTTCTTTGTTGCACACAGGGGCTGTGCTAGGATTTTTTTTTTTTTTTTTTTTTGAGACGGAGTCTTGCTCTGTCGCCCAGGCTGGAGTGCAGTGGCCGGATCTCAGCTCACTGCAAGCTCCACCTCCCGGGTTCATGCCATTCTCCTGCCTCAGCCTCCCCAGTAGCTGGGACTACAGGCGCCCACCACCTCGCCCAGCTAGTTTTTTGTATTTTAGTAGAGACGGGGTTTCACCGTGTTAGCCAGGATGGTCTCAATCTCCTGACCTCGTGATCCGCCCGTCTCGGCCTCCCATGTGCTAGGATTTATTTGTGGGACCTGGTTCAATTCAGGGCTCACAGTACGCTGTGGAGGAGACAGGTCTCTCCCCACCACATAGGTGAGGAAAGCTAAGGTTTGAAGTGGGACTGGCTTGTCCAATGTCCACAGCTAGAAGGCAGCAGGGTCAGGATGGGGTCCCAAGGGCTCTGACCCGAACTGCCTTGCTGAGAGGAAGCCTGAGGGAGGTGATAACAGAGGAGCAAGGCCCCCGAGGCTCTGGTTTTGGTGGAACTATCAGGGCCCCTCCAGTCCCACACCTTCCTTCACCTTCTGAGTCAAAGTGGAACCAATTTCTCCTTAGTGGGAATTCACGAATTCATACATTCACTCAACAGATATTTACAGAGAATCTTCTAGAAGCCAAGGCTTATGCTAGTGCAGGGATGGCATCATAAATAAAACAGTAAGTGTGGAAAGGTAGCAGGCAGGCCCACAGCCTCACTGATTTTCAGGGCTCAGGCCCCTCCCACCTGTCGCCCCCAGGGCCCTCTTAGAGGATCGGCCTCAGATTCTTCTCCACGCAGGAGGAGCAGCCCCCAGACAGCGGTGGGCCAAGGCTGCTGGGGAGCCTTTGCTGGCTCCCCTCATTGCTCCCCACACACCACCAGACCTCTGCCCCAGATCCTTATGGTTTCATCTCTGCCTGGGACAGGCCAGGGGCAAGGGAGCCCCCAGGGAGCCTGGGTCAGCTCGGATGAGGGGGTGGGGAGGAAAGCGGGGGCGAGCAGAGGTGTGTTTTGAAATCTGCTTCCTTTTGGCCACGCTTGAACTTCCAAGCGGCAGGGTTTGACTGACAGGCGGGGAGAGGGAGCGCCTGCTCCCCACGGAGCAGGGGCAGAGATGGAGGGGCTCTGCAGGGGCTCAGGCCCCGGGGGCTGCGTCCTCTGCCCTTCCTCCCCTACTCTCAGCAGGGCCTGGAGACGGGAGTGGGTCTGGGCTCCCTGAGCCCAAAAAGGCCAGGGTTGGGGTGAGGATCTTGGGGTCAGAGACAGAAAAATCTCAGAATCACAGCAGGTCTGAGCCCCTTGGAACGCATCTGACCACAAAAACAAAAGCACTATCGACAAGGATGGGTATCATTTACTGAACTCCTGCTGCTCATTCATCAAAAGCTCAGAACATTGCCCTGCGTGCCTCGTAAATGCTGTACGCATTTGTGAACCAGTAAATAAGGGGAGCCCTGGGGCTGCCATTTGTCCTTCCCTCTCAGACAGCGAACGGATGGATCATCTGCTTTTCCCTGGCCCTCCCCTGTGATTCGGGGCTGACTCCTGCCAACTCTACTGATGTATTTCCCAGGCTCCTTTGCCCGCCGGCTTCCTGTTAGTCTTGGCCAATGGGAAGAACTGGATGGAGATCAGCGGGCGGGGCGGAAGGGAGGAGCCAGTGTCTTCCTCCTTTTTTCCCTCTGCTTTAGGGGCAACTTGGGAAGTTGTCGGGTCACCGGCAGGGTTCCAGCTCCCATGGGCAGCCAGCCCCCTGCCTGACCGTGGTTCCGGTGTCCCACACCTAGTCCGGTTCCCAGGCTTTAGGTATGGACACTTCTTCCCACATCTCTGGAGCCCCAGGTTGTCACAGCTGCCTGCCGCTGCTTGTCCATGGGTGGCTCACCATCCAGTTCAGGCCTTTCAGCTCCTCCAACCCCTTCCAAACTAGCTCTCTATATCACTTGCCCTCTGTTGAAATACCTGACTTGAGTTCTGGTTTCCTGGCTGGATCTTGACTAAGAGAAGCTCCTGCTATGTGCGAGGCTCGGATCCCTGCCTTCAAGGAGCTTACAATCTAGTGGGGGAAAGGGACGTTTATCAAATCATTCCATGAATACGCATAAAAGCTCAGACAGCACCCAGTGCTGTGAAGGCCACTGTTAGTGAGGGAAGACCCTAGAGAGGAGGCTTGATCTCACTTGGGGCCTGGCAGGCGCCTCCAGGAAGGGATGTATCTAAGCAGCAGCATGTCTGATGCTCTGTGTACACCATTTCTCAACCTTGGGGCAATCCTCCAAAGTCAGGGTCACTGTCCTCGTTTTGTAGATGATGACATGGAGGCCCAGCGAGGAGCACCCTCTGTTGCAGCCTCAGGATCCCGGGGAGACCGGCTGTGACTGGGACTCGGGTCTACCCACTCTTTGCTGCCTACTCTCTGGAACCGACATTTTCAGAAGAGGGAATCAGCCTAGAGAAGCACAGTGACTCCTCCAGGGCCACCAAACCAGGGGAAGCCAGGTCACCTCATCACCTCGTGTAGATCCTGGGGGCTGCCTCTGCGCTGTGAGATTTCCCATATCGCTGCTCATTTGCACACTCAGCGCTTCCTCCTCCTCCTCCTCCCAAGCTTCCCTCCAATTGGCGGCTGAAGCAGCATCAGAAACCACAGTGCTGGGCCCACTGCCAGAGCCTCCCCCTCAGTGACCCCCTTCCCACGTCCTGAGTTTCTGAGACTAGCACTGTCGGGGGGGAAGCTTTTCCAGCTCTCCCGAGCCCACATGCACTCGAGAGTGTGTGTGAAAACGTGCACTTACCTGGAGCATGTCTTCCCTGTGGTGTGCAGCGAGGGGCAAATAGGGCCCTCTCTAAGATTAGCCCCCAACGCCCCCCTCCCCACTAATTTCCACAAGTAGGGGCAGGACTTTCTGCTGAAGTCATCACAGACGGGTGGAGTTCGGGGGTGCTTGGTGTCCTGGGGGCTTTTCAGGACAGCGTAGCCCCTGCACCAGGCGCTGTGTGCCTGGGGAGAGGCCAACAGCTTGCTGGCTAGGTGCTGGCCAGGCAAGGACAGAGAGCAGGCCCAGAGGGACCCGGGGAGGCAAGACTCCAGGACATCTGGGCTGGGGGAAGGTGGAAAGTGCAAAATATCCGTGCAGGAGGTGAAGGCCTGGATGTGCAAGGCCCTGAGGTCTCTGACGGGAAGTGAAAGCCTCAGGGAACAGGAAGCTTGATCTGGGAACAGGCTGTGAGAGGGAACCTCGGCCACACGGAGAAGCTGGCAGAGGCTTCCTTGAGCTGATGGGGACACTGAGGCTGAGAGGCAACTGCTTTGCTCAAGGGACTGGGAGTCTTTTTTATTTTCCACCCCACCATTCCTAGATTGAAGCCAGCTGAGAATATTGCTTCTGTGACAGCCTGATCACCTGGGCCTAAATTTTCCAGCGGGTGAGGGGAAGCAGCACTGTGCTAACATAACCAGCCTTTTTTTTTTTTTTTCCTTTTCTGGAGACAGGATCTTCCTCTGTCACCCAGGCTGGAGTGCAGCAGCACAATCAATGGCTCACTGCAGCCTTGAACCCCTGGTTTCAAGCCAACCTCCTACTTCAGCCTCCCGAGTAGCTGGGACCACAGGCACATGCCACCGCACCTGGCTGATTTTCAAAATTTTTGTACAGACAGGATCTCATGTTATTTAGGCTTATCTGGAACTCCTGGCCTCAAGCAATCCTCCTGCCTCGGCCTCCTGAAGTGCTGGGATTACAGGCATGAGCCACTGCACCCAGCCACCAGCATTTGTTAAAGTCTCACCACGGATCAGGCTCTCATCTAAAAAACTTGAAGCTGTCATTCTATGCATCCTTATAGTATCCCCTCAAGGTAGGTGCCACTCTCATCTCCATTTTACAAATGAGAAAAATGAGGCTAATGGAAGTTAAAGAGCTTGCCTGAGATCACATAGCCAGAATTTTAATCCAAGGATCTGGAGCCTCTTTTGCAGTGCCATCAAAGGCTTGCTGGCTCCCCCTGGTGTGCCCTCGAGGCAGCTGCCTGTGACTGTCCTATAGGGGAAGCTTTGCAGATAGGGGACTTTTACAGGTCGTCCATAGCTTGGGCTCTGCCGGTGCTGTGTTTCCTTTGCCTGAAATGCTCTTCCTGCCTCTTTTTGTTCTCCTTCTCCTTCTCCTATACGGAGTCTTCTTCTATTACCCAGGCTGGAGTGCAGTGGCTCAATCTCGGCTCACTGCAACCTCCACCTCCTGGGTTCAAGTGATTCTCCCGCCTCAGCTTCCTGAGTAGCTAGGATTACAGGTGCGTGCCACCATGCCCAGCTAGTTTTTTTTTTTGTATTTTTAGTAGAGATGGGGTTTCACCATATTGGCCAGGCTGGTCTTGAACTCCTGACCTTGTGATCCGCCTGCCTCAGACTCCCAGAGTGCTGGATTACAGGCGTGAGCCACCGTGCCCAGACTTCCTGCCTCTTTTCTAGTGTCCTGGCCTGTTTTGGAGCTCAGTCTGAAGTTAGCTCCTGTTTGGGGGTTACCTCCCCTGAACTCCAGGCTGGGCTGGGTTTCACCGTTTTTCCTCCCAGAGCCCCTGTATTTCTTCTCTGTAACATTCATTCATTCATTCATGTTTCATTCAATAAGTATCTACTCAGTACACACGGTAGGTCAGGTGCTGCAGACAGAGCACAAAGGGGTCACAACTCCCACCCTCGTGGTGTGCATTGTCTAGTGGGGAAGAAAGGAAAACAAAGAAATGCACAACCCTGTACCAAATGCTCACACTCCTACTTTTTGAAAAATCAGGAAAGGGGATGGAGATTGACAAGGTGGCATTTTAGACAGGGGGGTCCGGAAAGGTCACCCAGAAGAGGTGACATTTGAGCAGAGATGTGAGCAAAGTGATTCATCACAGCATGCCTTAATTATTCTCTGAACTTCTGTCTCATGCCTGTCTTTTCTACTGGGCTATAGCTGAAGACAAAATATTTGCCAGTCTTGTTCATGAAAGTATTCCAATGCCTAGAACATGGCTTTTGCACACAGTAGGTGCTCAAGCAACAGGGCTTTGCACACAGTAGGTGAATGAGTAAATGAGTGTGTGAATAAATGGATGAATGAATGAATGATGGAGGCAGAAAAATCTTTGCAGGCTCAAGTGCTGACTCTAGTCCTGTTCCCCACACAACTGCAGACACGTCAATCTCCTCCTCAAAGCCTCCCTTTCCCCCTCAATAGGGAATAAATGGGGAGCTTGACCGATCCTTTGGGACAGGTGTTAAGAATCTCAACTGGTTAAACATCTGGACCCAAAACAGATGATTAAGAGACCCAGAAGGCAGTGGGGTTGTGAGGATGTGGAGGGCAAACAGCCATCTAGTTTGCATTGCTCCAATTCCTCCCCAGACAGCCTTGATGGACTGTCTGTCATCCACACTTTTTTTTTTTTTTTTTTTTTTTTTTTGAGACAAAGTCTCACTCTGTCGCCTAGGCTGGAGTGCAGTGGCTCAATCTCGGCTCACTGCAACCTCCACCTCCTGGGTTCAAGTGATTCTTCTGCCTCAGCCTCCCGAGTAGCTGGGACTACAGGAGTGTGCCACCACACCTGGCTAATTTTTGTATTTTTAATAGAGACGGGGTTTCACCATATTGGCCAGGCTGGTCTCAAACTCCTGACCTCGTGATCCACCCACCTCGGCCTCCCAAAGAGCTGGAATTACAGGCATGAGCCACCACGCCCAGCTGTTGTCCACACTCTTATTTGAGGCAGAGTGCCCATCAGGGAGGCTGAGGTGGTGGGCGAAGGCTGCTTCCTAACAGCTGTGCCAACTCCAGAGCTGCAGGTTCAGGCAGGCAGGCACCTCAACCCTAGCACGGGGGGATGTAGAGGGGTAGGAGGCCAGGGTGACTTGGGAGCCAGGGGCTTTGTCCTACCAAAGGGAAGGATCTGACCTGGGGCGAGGTCAGTGGAGTGGGTGTTAATGAGGGCCTGGGCTTTAGGGAGGCTCATGGATGACCCAGGAGTTTCATGCCTGAAGGCCCCTGTGCTCCTCCAGTGAGAAGGATCAAAAGTCCACCTGTAGGGTCTCAGCATTCCCCAGGTCCACCCTCCAGAGCTGAGACCTAGCTGAGAGAGAGGAGGTGTGAGAAGAGCTGAGGGACCTTGGAAAGAGGGTGGGACATCCTGGAACCCTGGCTCAGATGCCTACTGGCTATGACCCTGGCAGGGCATGTCCCTTCTTCGGACCTCAGTTTTTCCACTCTGTAAAATGGGTTTATCATCATAAGGCTGACCTCACCAAATTGCTATAAGGATCAAATGGGAGGACATATGTGAAGTCCCATTACTGTGCATATATGAAGTCATATCACTGAATCTATTGGGTGCTAGACTCAGAAAAACAGTTGCAAGGGAAAAAAGAGAAAACTTGTTCCATGTTTGCTGATTTTCCCCAAGGCTGGCGTTTCACAGACTTGTCAGGCACTTTTGTGTTTTGGAATCGGACAGAGACCTTGGTTTGAATTCCAGCAAGTGATCCTCCAAGGCGCAGTTTTCCTGCCTATGAAATGAACGGATGAACACAGCCAGTAATAAAATACTGAAATGCTGAGCACAGCCTCTGGCTCATAGTAAGAGCTCAATAAATGGTTTGGTTAATATCACAGGTTAAAGATGAGGAATAAGGGGCTCCCTGCCTCGATGGACAAGGAGAAAGGCAGGGCCCTGATGAGGGAGCCTCACACTGACAGGATGGAGCAGGAATGTCAAATGAAACCTTCCAACAGCGGTGGCACAGGCGCCAAGGCAGCAAGGAAGGGTGGGATCTCTGCAAGGCTCCGGGCACTCCAGGCAGAAGGACCTGTGTGGGGAAAAGCAAGGCAGCTGGAAAAAGCAAGCGGAGCTGCGAAGGCGCCAAGGTATAAACATAGACCAAGAGCCAAGGGTGGGGCCCGTACAGGGGGTCACTGGGAGATGCCAGCACCCTCCACCCAGACGTCCTCCGGGCCCAGCCGACCTAAGGAAGGAGGCCAGGCCTCACGCCCCTCTGTGCCTGACCCCTAGCCACCACTGCCCCGTGGGGCCCGGCCTGGTTTCCCCTCCACTGCTCAGGGCGGAAATCCAGCAGGGGCAGCCAGGCCAACATCCAACCCTCCCACCGCAAGCCTGGCCTCAGCCCCTCTCCGGGCCTTTAACGAAGCCATAAATCCCCCGCAGGGCCGTGGGAGGGGCGGCGGCCCTGCACATGTCCCGGCGGCCGGACAGAGGCCGGCATCTCTGGCTGGCGGTGACTGAGCGCCCCGGCACCCCATCATTCATCCCCCGCGCCCAGCTGCCCCCGCCTCGGCAGCAGCCAATCCATCTCAGCCGGCGGCTTTCAAGTCCGGCCCCAGGCCCCTCTGCTTAGTGTTAAGATGAGCCCGGCTCACGCGGACTGTTCTTATTTATCTGGAGGTTCGTCCCACTGCGGCCATCACTCTGCGGGGCGGCCCCAGTTCCCGGGACAGGCCCCTAGAATGCGATCCTCCTCCGTTTCCTTTCCCACCCCCACCTGGTAACGCACAGAGAAGGCCTGCAGCCCGAGGGCGGATTTGTCTCAGTCGCAGGTCGCTAGGCGTTTTGACCTCTGCTGTTTCTTGGAAGGCTTTCAGCAGCCCTTTGAGCCATCAGTGTCTGTGCTCTGTAGCGGTGGAAACTGAGGCACAGAGAGGGAAGCTCAGAGTTCTCCTGGCTGTCTGACTCTGAAGCAGGATCAGTGGCCAATCTTTGGCCAAATCCTGTGAGGCCTCCTGGGGCCTTTGCGTGGCTGCCTTGCAAGTTTGATCACATCAATTTGCGTCCAGCATTCTCTGCTACACTGCAAAGTCCTCCAGGGCAAGGATCCACTCACGAGGGCTTTGCTGGACTCAGTCATGGGAAGCGGGAGATTAGTGTTGGGAATTTGGGCATGTTATGCATTGAATGTTTGTGTTCCCCCCAAATTTATATGTTGAAGCCCTAACCTCCAATGTGAAGGTTTTGGAGGTGGGGCCTTTGAGAGGTAATTAGGTTGAGATGTCCTCATGAGGGTGGAACCCCTATCTTGGGATTCACGTCCTTATAATGAAAGCAAGAAACACCAGAGTTACACCTCTCTGTCTCTCTCCCTGCCACTTGAGAACACAGTGAGAAGGTAGCCGTCTGCAAACCAGGAGGAGAGCCCTCAGGAGGAACAGAATCTGCTGGCACCTTGATCTGGGACTTCCAGCTTCCAGAACTAGGAGTAATAAGTGTCTGTTGTTTAAGCCACCCGCCCTGTGGTGTGTTGTTAAGACAGGCCAAGCTGACTATAGCAGAAGGGTCGTTCTGGAATCAGAAAGACCTCAAGCCCTGACTCTGCCACCTCCCAGCTTGGGGGAAATCGTTGACATCTTAGTCTCAGTTCCTCTTATGCAAAATGAGCACAAGTGCCAGAGCCTTCCAGGTCACACGTGCACACTTCTGGGAGCCATGTGGGGCTGTCAGGGAGCTCCATGAAGGCCCACAGCTTCATTTATGATCACCATCACCCTCTCAGGGGTGCTTGGCCTAGGGTCCTCAGAGGGCAGATGGCCTTCTGGGTTTAATCCTGTCATCCCAACAGTTCCGGGGCCCTCACAGACCAGACATATTTTGCCTGTGGTCAAGGAATCCAGGCTGGGCAGAGTCTTCCATCTTGGAGGTGACTGAAATTCTGACAGCCAAGCATGGAAGCTACAGTCATCTCTCAGAGGATGACCACCTGCGTCTTTGAGGAATAAGAAGGGGGAACTAAACTAATTATTACTTTAAAACGAAGTTTGTTCAAGAGATAGAAATCTTTCAAAACACAGAATGATAAAAGCCACCTCCCTTGGGGAAAAGTCCGGGAAGCTCTAACTTGGTCCTGCCCCAAGCCCCACACCCCCGCGGAGAGCCCTCTGAGGGGCGGTCTCCATTCTACAGGGGAAGATATTGAGTGTCGAAGTGGTGACCTGACTTGCCCTAGGTCACACCTTTAGAGGCCAGGCCAGACCTCCACTCTGCAGAAGTAGGGCCCTTGGGCAGGAAAAACTGACCTGGCACAGGCTTCAGGCAGACCTGCATCCTAGCCTGGCTCTGCCGCCTGCTGCTGAGAGACTTTGAGCAAATCACATCTCCTCATCAACCAAGGCGGTGTGAAACCACTTGAGTGAGTTAAAGCACTGTTCTCTAGGTGACGAGGCTCTAGTGCACATTTTCAGAGATGGGGTCTGGTTCCTCCTGACACCCCAGGTTCTGGTGGCCATGGTCCCCAGTTCCCACAGCCTCCTTCTGCAGCCCCTGATGCCTGTTCTAGGGGCCGAAGGCTAGAGGTCTGGCTGCCAGGGTGAGGCGGTGCTTCCTAGAATAGGGTCCCTTGTCTTTTGCTGCTTCCCAGACATGGAGATCTCCTCGATCATGGAAAATGGGCTAAAGATGCTTGTGTCTTTGAAGTTTTGGTTATAGTTCTTTTGGATCTTGGGGCATGGAAGACAAAAGAAGACCTGGCTTATTCATGGGGAGGCAGCACAGACATCCTGGCTCCTATTTTTGCACTTGGAAAATGGATGAGAGGAAGGTTGGTTAAAGGATGTGTTAGGAGCCTGCTTTCTGATGGTTGGCTGCAGACCTCCCTGGTGCATCTCCTGTAGGAGGCAGGCTTCTCTGGGTCCCTCTCCACCCAAAGGCTGGCAGACCTCACAAAGCCCAAACCAAGAAAGATTCAAGTGACCAGTCCCTTAGACAAATCAAGATCAGAGAAGGAAAGTGGTTCACCCAAGACCACACAGGATATGCATGGAGAAGCCCAGGGAGCAACTCAGGTGTCCCAACCCTAGCCCAGAGCTCACCCGCTGCACCATGCCATGTGCGTTAAACAACCTGATTATTGAATGAACGAACAAATGAAAGTTCATTTAGAAGCTCTAATCACCTCCCTCTCTCCCTCTCTCCCTCATTCACTCCCTTCTTTTTTTCTTTATTCTTTCTTTTCTCCTTACTCCTCTGCCTCCTCCATTCTCTTTACACACACACGCACGCACACACACACACACACACACCCCAAATGTCTGCTCTGGGCCAGGTCTCGTCCTGGCTACTGGAACACTAACTAGCTGACCACATGTCTGTCCTCTGGTGACGCTCAGACAAGTGGGCAAGACCCTCTCAGAAGCCCCCAGACCCTGCCAGGTGCCCGGGAGTCCCTGATCTCCCTGGAGCCCAGCCTGGGCTACCTTCTCTCTCTCCTGCAGGTCACGCCCAGGATGTGAAGGGGTTAAAAAGCACAGGGCAGGGCAGGCCCACGCTCATGCGTTTGGCCCAGCCAGCTATCCAGGCTGCTTCTGGGGGCTTGCAGTGTTTCTTTTTCTCTTCCTCCTCTCCTTTTTTTTTTCTAAAGAAACATATGTCACTCGCCATAATTCATGTGCTTATTATAATTATGACCATATGCTTAATGGGATGTAATAAAACCACTGCTAACCTGGTCCCTGCTCACAAATCTCCCCCATCACTCCCACTCCGCTGGCCGATCTGCCGGTCCCTGGGCTACTTCAAAATGTTTTCATGGCAAGACTGACCTGAGGAAAGGGGAGAAAAAAGGGGGAGTGAGCTCAGTCATTCATTCTTTTGTTCATGTGTTCATTCATTCATCCATTTGCTATTTATTGAATATCTACTGTGTGCCAAGCTCTGAGAGGGCACCAGTGTATGGTACAGACAGAGCTGATGGGAAAGGTAGATGTCTTATAAACAGGTAATTGAATACTTCATTAATTTCAGCTAGCCACAGAGGAGACTGCATTACAGGAAGGCCCACCAAGACTGAATTGTTGCCTTCCAGAGCAGAACCACATCTGATGCATTAATATATACTGTCCCTAGTATATATTAGGACTTTTATATTAGTCCCTAGTAGGACTTTTATAAATATTTGTTCAATGAATAAATGAATGAATGAATGAGTGAGTTGTAGATCAGAAAAGGCTTTCCTGAAGAACAGAGACTGAGTTATAAAATAATGCCTCCTAAGAAGAGTGCATAAGAGAATCCATGGGGTACATGAAGAAAATAGTAAAACTTGTATTTATTGTTATTTGTCAATCTTAAAAACAAGATACCAAAATTTTATCTGATGTTTTATGTACAGATTGATGGGAAAGTATGTGGTATATGTATGTAAAATTTATAAATAGTTATACATACAGTTGGTGGAGGGTGTGCTCAATGTTTTTTGTTTTGTTTTGAGATGGAGTCTGATCCTGTTGCCAGGCTGGAGCGTAGTGGTGCAGTCATAGCTCACTGCAGACTAGGCCTGCTAGGTTTAAGTGATCCTCGTTCCTGAGCTTCTGAAGTAGCTGGGGCCACAGGCACACACTATCACACCTGGCTAATTTTTTTATTTTTTATTAGATAATGGGTCTCCCTATGTTGCTCAGGTTGGTCTGAAACTCTAGGCTCAAGTGATCCTCATGCCTTGGTCTCCCAAAGTGTTGGGATTACAAGTATGAACTACCATGACCATCAATGTTTTTACAGTTGGAGAGGGATACATGATCAAAAGAGTTGGGAAACCTCTTGTCTTTGCCTGCTTGGGCGACCACACAAAATATCTTAAGTATCTTAAAGAATACCTTAAACAACAAACATTTATTTCTCATAGTTCTGGAGGCTGGGAAGTTCAAGACCAAAGTGATGGCTGATTTGGTTCCTGGTGAGGGCTCTCTTCCTGGCTTGCAGGTAGCCACATTCTTACTCTGTCCTCACATGACCTTTCCAGAGAGAAAGAGAGAGAGATCTTCCTCTTCTTATAACATCACCCATCCCATTGGATTAGGAATTCACCCTTATGACCTCATTTAACCTTAATTACTTCCTAAAAGCTCTGTCTCCACTTCATTCCCACTGGGGGTTAGGGCTTCAACATGCAAAGTTTAGGGCAACACATCTCTAAAGGAGGGAATAGTGAGGCTCTGGGTGAAGGTGCTGGGGGAAGGAGAGTCCACATTCCAGAAGCAGTAGCTGCATCAAAGGCCCAATATGGGAATAACTTTGGGGTTAGAAAGAACGAAATTCTTTCATTTGCGTCCTCTATTCTTGGAAAAGTATTACATCAAGTCGGACTTCATGCTGGTGTGAACTTAATACCCTTTCAGATATTCAAAACAGTGTAGGAAGTAGAGACAGAGTAGGATATGTGGTTCCTGGACAGAGGGACAGCTGGAGGGAGGTAATGATAATATAAGAATGTAGCATAGATGGAATGTTACTGTGTGTGCCTCAGGCAAGCACCCAAGGCATAAAGCTCAGTTCTCCATTCTCCAGATGCCAAGAATCCCCACGCACTCCTCCCTCTCCAGTCTCTCCTTGCCTCAGCTGGGGACATTTCCTGAATTGTTCCCAGCATCCACTCAAGCTCTCCATGGTCTAAACCCTCAGAGCTTCCTGCCACACTCAGAATACATGCAGAGCCCTTCCCATGGCCCACAGGCCCTGCGTGAGTTGGCTTCTGGCCTCCTCTTCCATCTTCATTCTTACCCCACCCTTGGCTTGCCACATGGGCCTCCTTGCATGTGCTTGAACACATCCTGCCCACTCCCACTCCAGGGCCTCTGCATTCACTGTTATCTCTCCCTGGAGCACTCATGCCCCTCCACCTTTTATCCTCATGGCTCATTCCCTCACTTCACTCTGGTCTCTGCCTAAATGATACCTTCTAAGAGAGGCCTCCTCAGGCTACCCCATCTGAATTTTTTTTCTTTTTTTTGAGAAAGGGTTTCACTCTCTTGCCCAGGCTAAAATGCAGTGGCATGATCTCTGCTCACTGCAGCCTCCACCTCCTCAGCTCAAGCGATCTTCCCATCTCAGCCTCCTGAGTAGCTGGAACTACAGGTGTGCGCTACCACACCCCGCTAATTTTTGTATTTTTTTATAGAGATGGGGTTTTGCCATGTTGCCCAGGCTGGTCTTGAACTCCTAGGCTCAAGTTCTCTGCTTACCTTGGACTCCCAAAGTGCTGGGATTACAGATGTGAGCCACTGTGCCTGGCCTGTAAAATTTTTTCAGAGATCGGGGCTCACCATGTCAACCAGGCTGGCCTCAAACCCCTGGGCTCCAGTGATCCTCCTGCCTCAGCCTCCTGCGTGGTTTGTATTACAGGCATGCCACACTGGGCCTAGCCTCTGGTTTCTTTTTCAATAGCACTTGTCACATTTGACATATTATACATGTATTTGTTCGTTTAGGATATTGTCTCACTTTCACCAAAATGTAAACTTTGTAAGGCACGAATGTATGTCTGTTTGTTCCCTGCTAACTTTATATGTACTGTCCTTAGTAGGCCTTTTATGAATATTTGTTCAATGAATCAATGAGTAACTTGTGGATCAGAAAAGGGTTTCCTGAAGAACAGAGATGTGGTTCTGCTCTGGAAGGCAACAATTCAGTCTTGGTGGACCTTCCTGTAATGCAGCCTCCTCTGTGGCTAGCTGTAATTAATAAAGTGTTCAATTACCTGTTTATAAGACATCTACCTTTCCCACCAGCTCTGTCTGTACCATTCACTGGTGCCCCCTCAGAGCTTTTATAGGCCCCACTTGAGGGCCTCTAAAAGTACCTGGCACCTAGTAGGTGCTCATTAAACTTGTGTTGAATGAATGAAAAATGTTTTTGCAACTTATTGAGCAAAGGGAGAGAGTTGTGCAAGATGAAATGGGAGAGGACGGCATGGGTCAGGCCCCCTGGTAGGGAGTTTGGATTTTGTTCCCATTGTGATGGAGAGCTATTGAAGAGTTTAACATGATTGGGTATTTTATTTTATTTTATTCTGAGATGGAGTCTTGCTCCACCCAGGCTGGAGTGCAGGGGCGTGATCTCAACTCACTGCAATCTCCTCCTCCCAGGTTCACACCATTCTCCTGCCTCAGCCTCCCCAGCAGCTGGAACTACAGGCACCTGCCTCCATGCCTGGCTAATTTTTTGTATTTTTAGTAGAGACAGGGTTTCACCGTGTTAGCCAGGATAGTCTCTATCTGACCTCATGATCCGCCCACCTCAGCCTCCCAAAGTGCTGGGATTACAGATGTGAGTCAGCGTGCCCAGTTGATTGGGTTTAGTTTTTAAAGTTTTTAGTTTTCGTTTAAGTGTGCCAGGGAAGAATAATAGGATTTTAAAAACTATGGAATTGAGGAAAATTAGGGACAATCTCATAGGATTATGGGAAAACCAGTAACTTCAACCTCAGTTTCCCCATCCATCCTCCCTCCTCACTCTCCCCCAATGCCTGGGATCTCTCTCAGATCTCTTTTTGGTTAAAAAAAAAAAAAATGAATAAATATGGGATGGGGGTGGTGGTGGTGATAAAACATGGCCTTCTGTGTTTAGCCCTCTGTGAGTTTTAGATCCGTTCCCTGTGTGTCTTTTCTGTTCCCGAGTGTGCGAGAAGAAAGCCCGGTCCTGATTTATGCTGCTGACAGAACATCTAATGAATTGAAGACATAAAAGCATAACAAGGTTCCCCCCAGGATAAATCCATTCTGGATTCGGGCTTTTGTGAGGGGCACATGGCCGTGCTGACAAGCCGGTGTCCATGATGGATGTGGCCCTGGACGCTGAGCTAGGCGGCATCGGAGGAGCTTGTTGGGGGTGATAACGGCAGGAGTTTATGTAGACTTAGGAGGCTCTAAACATCTCCAACCTTGTAGCAAAAGGAGCTTAAGGCAAATCCAAAACGGAGATTCCAGCATGTGTGGCCTGCAGGGCCACTTCCATTGCATGGAGAGTGATGCATGGGGACGGTGTGACAGATGGTGGACCAGAGTGAGGACCTGGGGACCTCGGTCCCAGCCCCAACTTTCCCCCTAAATGCAAACTTGGACAAACCCCTAGCGGCCATCTATGGCCACTTGTAAAATAAGATTTCAAACAGTTCAGGGACTGAAAATTTTAGTGCTTATAAGAGCCCAAGACAGATTTTGCCAAAAAGAGAAAGGTGAACGGGGTAGGAGCTGCAGAAAAATGCAGAACCCTTATCCTGTTTATAAGAAACATCCACCACTCTGCTCCCACCAACGCGATTATTGTCAGAGCAGAATGTGGGCTGGGAAGGAAAGCAGGAGCAGCTCTTTTGCTTGTAGAAGAGAAGTCAGAAAGTTGAATCCATTCCTATGTAGAATCTCTCCTTTAGAAAATGCTGACAGCTAGTTAAAATAACATCTTTAAATGATGCTGGCTGAATTCAGCCTTTGGGAAACCCATTTGAGACTTCTGAATTAGATGACCACTCAGGATCCCGTTTCATTTTAATTCAGTTAATTCAACAACTCAACTGAGCTTAATTCAGTTAAGTTCTTCTTATTGAGAACTCAATATGTGCCAGGTACTGGGGATAAAGACAGGACAAGCACAGGGCTCAACATTCAACAACTATTTACCGGATACAACCATGTGAATCGAGGCTCAGGGGCCTTAGTGTCAATGGCACATTTGGAGAACTGTCCAGAGGCGGCCAAGAGAGGACACGATTGGAGGTCGGCAGAGAGTGGCAGATCTGAAGAGCCAGAAAGGCATGGTGGAGGATGGAGCCCTTGTCCCCCTGGTCACTGTGACCTGCAGACACTTAGAAGCTGGGGGTGAGGGGTCAGTTTTCTATGTTAGAGAGGGTCCCCTCACAGCTGTGTGAACAATTATTAAAGGAGCAACTGTGGACATAGGGAGGGCCATGTAGTGGCCATTTTAATAATCCAGGGAGAGTTGCTGTGACCTTGAACTCAGGCAGAGACAGAGGGGGAAGGAAAAGATGGCACCTTTGAGGCACTGGTGACTCCCGTCATCTTTTGCTGGGATGTTTTCCTGCTGGTTCGCATCAACTACACAGAGCTCCTTGTAGCAGGCGACAGAAACCAATGTGGCTAATTTAAGGAGACAGGGGTTGGAGAAGCAGGCTTGGAGGCTATGCAGTGAGGAAGAATGCCTTAATCCCTGGACAGAATGGATCCACTGGAGATGCTACCACCATCGCTGAACAAACCTCAAAGGTGCACAGCCAGTTGTGCTACACCTGGACACCTAGGCTGGCTTTGGATGTCGAATTATCAAGAAAACGGGGAAAATGGGATAATAACTCTCACTTCACTGGACTTGTTTTAAAGATCAATGGCAATCACATTTTCAAGACATTAAGCACAGTACCCAGTGCCTGGCACATAATAACCACTCAGGAAACAGCAGCTATCACCATTGTCTTTGGCATCTCCATTATCATTACGATTACCTGCTTATTATTAGTTTCAGCAAGCCAGGTAGACTTGCCCTAAGGGCCATACCCTTATACCATTCTCCTTGTGCAACCAACAAAACTTTGTACATTCTAGGGCTCTACACCCCAAAGTCTCATCCAATGTCTGGCATAAAATGCCTGTTGAATAACAGAATGGATGGGTGGAGGGCTGTGTGGTTGGAGAATTATAGACGTAGCAAGTTCAAGGTTTCAAATGTTTTCTCTTTGGTTGAAAGGCCAATCCTTTTTTCCCTTTACCTTGACCATATTCAAGACAAAGGGGGAACAGATGTCCCCTTAGTCATACCAGGGATGCCCCATGGTTGGCAAGACACCATCTGTGGCTAGTTCCATGTCTCCCACTAGGAAGGAGGGATTCCAAATGTCTGTGAGGTGCTGGATGTTCCACTGAGGAGTGGTGGGTGTGCAGGAGAGATTGTGGTCTCTGTATGTCAGCTGAAATGTGAGTGTGAGCAAAGGTGAGTGTCCAGGGTGTGGCCCTATTTCGGGGCACACACGTAGAAGGTGCTTAATGCTGGTGAGTTACACCCATGCATGTAGAGGTTTCTCCAACCCAACATCATATCATGGAGGGTGAAAGAGACAGTTGGAACTCACCACATATTCCAAGGGCTTCTTCCACCTCCCACTCTTTGACCAGCAGAATGTGAATGGAAACTATACTTCCAGGCAGAGGTGGTCAGAGCCAAAGTGCCTTCCTCGTGATTCTCTCTCCTGCCTCAGGACCTGGAGGACGCATGTTCCAGATGATGCAGCAGATTTTATGTGAGGGAGAAATATATTGTTATTGTGCTAAGCCACCGAGATGTCAGATATCAGGGTTCGTCAGTTATACACTGCACAGCCTAGCACAGACTGACTAATGGTAACATTCACATCTAAATAGGTCTCCTACATTTTCCAGAGAGCATTTCATCAGTATGAGAGCTAAATTGCAAGGATTCTCAAGATCTGCTAGTTCAACCATCCCTTTTCTACAGAGAGGGAAACTGAGGCAGGCCAAGATAGTGGAAGCAACATGTTCAGTGTCACTCAGTGCAATAGGGACCCAGGTGAGCCCACAGCTGTGGTCCCCTGATCATGCCCACACTGATCAAATATAAGTTTCATTGAAAAATATCCTAGACCGGATGTGGTGGCTCACACTTATAATCCCAGCACTTTGGGAGGCCAAGGCAGGTGGATCATTCAAGGTCAGGAGTTCGAGACCAGCCTGACCACCATGGTGAAACCCTATCTCTGCTAAAAACACACACAAAAATTAACCGGGCATGGTGGTACATGCCTGTAATCTCAGCTACTCGGGAGGCTGAGGCAGGAGAATTGCTCAAACCTGGGAGATGGTGGTTGCAGTGAGCCGAGATCATGCCACTGCATTCCAGCCTGGGTGACAGAGCAAGACTCTGTCTAATATATATATATATAATTATATATAATATATGTTTAATATATATAATACACATATATATAGTAAAAGTTTGAGATTTCCTCCATAAATGAGGCCTAAAAAGACACTTTTGTTTGTGGGTGGGGCTCCTGAGCTCCTTATGCCGCCTGCCTCTGTGCAGCTCTCTGTAACCACCCTGGCTTCCTTTAAATCCTGCTGAAAGCTTTCCTTCCCTCCTCCCCACCAGCCCCTGATCACCCCTCTCTCTCTTGCCTTCTGGAATTCCTCCTGCTGGAGGTCTCAAGTAAGATTTAATCCTGTTACTAAAACCCAGAGATGCACTCTGCCACATGTAGCTGAGAACCCAGCACTTCACGAAACTATTAGGGCCTCTTTCAGAAGCGTAAGACTTATTTTGCCGTAAGTAGCCCACACAGATGCAGTCCCACCATTCACATGAGGTTTCTCACCTCCCAGATGTTCAAAAGTCTCATTCTGCAGGATCAAGACGCATTGGCTGGTGTAGGGCTGGGTGTGCAGCGATGCACAGAGAAGTTAAATGTATTCATTGAACCAACACTGGTTGGACACCCATTCCTGAACACAATACATTCCCTACCCCAGGAAGCTGATGTTCAGACAGGAGAAGCCATTAAACAATTAGTTAATTGCAATGGTGACAAATGCTGCATGTGAGATGTACAGGGTGGTGTGGGAGCAAATGGCTGAGTCTAGGGTGGAAGTGGTAGGTCAGGGGAGGCTCTCTGAAATAGAACTTATTGGGGAGAAAGGAGGCAGGCGGAGCATTCCTGGCAGAGAGAAGTGCATGTGCAAAGGCCCTGTGATAGGAGGGACCATGGAGTGTTTGATGACTTGAAAGAAGGCCAGTGTGGCCGGGTGCGGTGGCTCAAGCCTGTAATCCCAGCACTTTGGGAGGCTGAGGTGGGTGAATTGCTTGAGATCAGGAGTTCGAGACCAGCCTGACCAACATGGCAAAACGCTGTCTCTATTAAAAATATGAAAACTAGCCAGGCCTGATGGCGTACATCTGTAATCCCAGCTACTTGGGAGGCTGAGGCACAAGAATCGCTTGAACCCAGGAGGCGGAGGTTGCAGTAAGCCGAGATTGCACTGCTGCACTCCAGCCTGGGCAACAGAGGGAGACTCTATCTCAAAAAAAAAAGAAAGGAAGAGGACCAACGTGGCAGAAGGGAGAGAAGAGACAAAAAGTGGGGGATGGAGAACTGGAGACATTGCATGAGAGACCAAGCAGGGCTTGGTCATTGCAGGACCATATCATAGATTTAGGACTTCATTATTGTTATTCTGAAAGGCACTGAACAACTTGTGATGGACCCAGTGGCCTTCAGACTGTGGCTGCTCTGTGCAGAGTTGATGTGAGGAAGCAGGAAGACTAATTTGTAGGCTATGGCAGAGGACCAGGGAACAGATGGGCTTTCCATGAGGGCAGTGGCAGGAGAGATAAAGAGAATAGACTTGCGATATATTTGGGGGGTTGAATGGGCAGGCCTTGGTAATATATTGGATGTGGTTCTTGCAGGGAACGTAGAGGGTCATCAAATTCCTGTCTTGGACAACTGACCAGACACTGTCACCAATTCCTGAGATAGGGAAGATTTGGTTTTGGAGGGTGAATGATGAGTCTATTGTTGGATGTGGATGTGAGTGGTGGATGAGGCAGGGGAGGTTCTGCATGAGAACTCTCTGCCTTGTGGGGAGCTGGCAGAGTAGCCAGTTGTCTACCCCATACCTATTCTCCTTTTCCTCCTGAGTAATATATCCCTTGATTCTTAGCTGGGCATGTAACCAACTGGAATAAAGAATATGCTTTCCAGCATTCCTGGTAACATGATGTAAGCAGAAATGGTGTGTTCAAATACTGGGCAGTGCCCTTAAAGGGAGAAAATCTGGCTTCCTTTTCTCCTTCTTCCTTCTGGATAATTGGAAAGTGGACTTGATGTCTGGAGCTCAAGCAGCCATCTTGGGTCATGAGGAATGAACCTCATGCTGTGGCTATGGAATAGCAACATGGAAGGAGCTGGGGATATGACGGTGTGGAATGTCACACCAGCCCCAAACTACTTACCTCTGTACTTTTTGGACATGCACCTGACCTGGTCCTAATTAATACAAAGAAATCTGACCCCGCCTATCAGACCACCCTCCCCTCCTGCTCCTCTCTCTCTCTCTCTCACTTACTCCATACAGGCTACAAGGACTTTTCTTTCTCCAAATCTCCGAACTTATTCCCACCTGGGGACTTTGCACTCACTGTTCCTTCTGCCAGGAATGCTCTTCCTCTACATCATCCCATTTGTTTCAGCTCAAAGATCCCCTTCAGAGAAGGTGCCCCTGACCACCTTCCTAAGGAAGGCTCCTCCTCTAAGGGTCCCTCCATCATACCATCCTCTTTCCTTTATTGCACAGCATTGTTCACGGTCTGTAGTCATTTTGCCCTTTTCTGTGTTTTCTTTTGATTTGTCTGCCTCTCCCTCCTGGAATGAACGCTTTACAAGACCCTGCTCTTCACTCACCCACCATCTCCCAAGGTAACAACAGAAACCAGCATGTACTACTGGTTTTCTAGATAATTATTGACTAATTAACAAAAGAAGCTAGAGCAAGTTCCTTGTTTTGCCAAGACTATTGAGCCTAGGAAAACAAACTGACTTGTCCAAGATTATCATTTGAGTCAAGGACAGTGCTGGGGTGAAGGTCCGGGTGTCCCAGCAGTAGCCCAGGGTGTGGCCCCCTCCCTGTCTTTCAGTCAGACCTTTGGCAGAGCCACCAGCAGCTCCTCCTCTCTCTCTGCGTCACGGGTCAGAAATCTCTGTATCCATGACCTTCCTCTAAAGTGGCGGGGCTTGCCTGGCTCCTGTGACCCAGGACCCAGTCCTGAAAGGCTAATTTAGGCTACTCGGATGTCCCACTCCTTCAGCTGGCCCAGCATTGCCTTGAGTGACCCGTGTAGAAAGAAGGCAGGGAGAAAGGAGGCCCTGCTGGGGACCGGTTGGGGCGACATCTGGAATTAAGAGCCAAAAATACAGCTTGGTGTTGATAAGGCTTTATTGAACGGACAAGAAAGTCCTGATGGCAGTAACTCTCCACACTCCAGTTCATGCTGCTTTATGAGGTGTGACTCACTCTGGTACCTTCGAGACAATCTCTCTCCCACTCCATCCACCCCGCCTCTTTCCCACTTTCCTGCTCCTAGCCCACCTTGGGCCTGCACATCCACCCTTGGCTTGGGGGGGTGGGGTGGAAGCAACTGCCCCTACCCCAGAAAAGACCAAGGAGGCCCGGGGTCCAGGCCCCTGTCCCAGGCTGCTTGCTCCCACTTTGCCCCATGGAAATTGAAACCTGGGAGCTGCCTGGCCCAAAACTGGTAAAAAAAAAAAAAAAGATTGAGTGTCCCCTGCTCTGGACTGGAGTTAGAAGTCCAAGGAAGAAAAAGTGATTGGGAAGTGTATTAGTCAATTCTCACACTGCTATAAAAAAATAACTGAAACTGGGTCATTTATAAAGAAAAGAGGTTTAGTTGGCTCATGTTTCTGCAGGCTATAAAGAAAGCATGATGCTGGCATCTGCTCGCCTTCTGAGGAGGCCTTAGGACACTTACAATCATGGCTGAAGGCAAAGGGAGAGCGGGCACTTCACAAGGCCAGAGCAGGAGGAAGTGTCGGGGGAGGTGCTACACACTTTCAAACAGCCAGATCTCACCATGACAACGACAGCAGTAAGGAAGGAGGGTATTAAACCATGAGAAACCACTCTTGTGATCCAATCACTTCCCACCACGCCACACCTCCAGCATCGGGGATTACATTTCAACATGAGATTTGGGTGGAGACACAGATCCAAACTATAGTAGGGAAACAGGAGAGCAAGAGCAATGGGATAAAATGGGTGGGGTGGGGGGCAGCAGAAGAGAGGCCAGGAGGCAAAGGGAAAGTGCTGTGCTGAGGAAACAGACAGCATTGAACTCATTGCTGCTGTAACAGACTTGGTCACCAAAAACAATACAAATGTGTCATCTTATGGTTTTGGAGGGCAGAAGTCCAAAATGGGTCTGGCTGGCTAAAATCAAAGTGTCTGCAGGGATACATTCCTCCTGAAGGCTCCAGGGCAGAATCTACTCCTTCGTCTTTTGCAGCTTCTAGAAGACACCCACGTTCCGTGGCTCCTGGCTCCTTCCTCCATCTCCAAAGGCGGTGGCGTGGCAGTTTCAAAACTCTCTCCAGCTCTGACTCTCACTGCCCTCTTTCACTTGTGAGAACCACCGAGATAATCCAGGATAGTCTCCCCAACTCAAGGTCAGCTGATTAACAACCCCAGTTCCTTCTATAATCTTGCATGGATTGAATGTTTGTGTCCCTCGAAATTCATAGGTTGGAGTCCGAAGCTCCAATGCAATGGTATTAGGAACTGGGGCCTTTGGGAGGTGATTAGGTCATGAGGGTGGGCCCCCATGATGGGGTTAGTGTCATTATAAGAGGAAAAGGGCTAAGTAAGCCCCCTGTCTGGCCTCAGCCATGTGAGGACTTGGTGAAGAGGCCTGTCTACAAGCCAGGAAGCGAACCCTAACCAGACCCCTATCCTCCTGGCCCCTTGACTGTGGACTTCCCAGCCTCCAGAACCTTGAGAAATAAATGCCTGTTGTTTAAGCCACCCAGTCTATGACATTTTGTTACAGCAGCTGAAGCAGACTAGGACGAACCTTACTTAATTCTCCCTTGTCATGGAACATAGCATATCACAGATTCTGGGGACTAAGGCTTGGGCATATATGGAAGGGGTGTTATTCTGCCTTTCACACAGGGTCAGAGAGAGACCCTCTTGGGCCTCAGAGTCTCCATGTGGAGGATGTGTGTGCTGTATGTGTAGGGTGTGTGTACGGAGGGTGTGTGTGTGTAGAATGTGTGTGTGTGAAGAGTGTATGGTGTGTGGAGGGGAGTGTATAGAGGGTGTGTGTGGTGTATGTGTAGGGTGTGTGTACAGAGGGTGTGTGTATGTGTGTGTGTGGAGGGTGTGGGGTGTGTGTGTATGTAGAATGTACGTGTGCATGGAAGGTGTGTGTGGTGTGTGTGTGGAGAATGTGTGTGGGTGAAGAGTGTATAGAGGGTGTGTGGTATGTGTGTGGAGACAGTGTGTGTGTGTGGAGAGTGTATGGAGAGGGTGGTGTGGTGTGTGTGTAGTGTATGGAGGGTGTGTGTGTTTGTGTGTGTAGAATTTATGGAGAGTGTGTGGTGTGCATGGAGGTTGTGTGACTGTGTGTGGAAGGGGTATGTGTGTGTGGAAAGTATATGGAGGGTGTGTGGTGAGTGTGTGGAGACAGTGTGTGTGTAGAGTATATGGCAGGTGTGTGTGTAAAGGTGTGTGTTTGTGTGTGTGTAGAATTTATGGAGGGTGTGTGGTGTGCATGGAGGTTGTGTGTCTGTGCGTGAAAGGGGTGAGTGTGTGGAAAGTGTATGGAGGGTGTGTGGTAAGTATGTGAAGACAGGGTGTGTGTATGGAGAGCGTAAGAAGAGTGTGGGGTGATGTGTGTGCGGGGGTGGAGAGTGTATGGAGGGTATGTGTGCGTGTGTGGTGTGGGTGGGGAAGAAAGGTAGGAATGCACAGAACTGCACATCCTAGCAGGAAGCAATAGTGTGAGGCAGAATCCTAAGGCAGGTAACCCTTTGCAGGTGATAAACTTGGGTGTGTAAATCAATGTGACCTCTTTCTTTTTCTGGGATGGGCTGATTTCTCCCTGGACCCTCTCTGTGCTGATGCTGTACTGTGCGGCCACACCCTGCCATGAGTTTCCCAGGATTTTACTGGGCCCAAGTGGGAGGCAGGGCTTCCTCGGGTCTGGGCAGCTGACACCTTTTCATCCTCCAATGATGGTGACAATGGGGATGGCTGTTCTCAGCCACCAGCCCCTCAGGTTAGGACGTGGGAGCAGCTAGGCCTCCTCTGGGCTCCTCACAGCTTGGGATTCTCCTCATCACCTGGCCAGGTCCTGCTTTGGGCCATCATCTTCCTCTCCTTAGCAGTGGTGAGGTTTCCCTGGGCTCTGGGGGTCCTCCCGCCACACCCTGGGGAGACTGTGGGGACTGGACCCCGCACTCTATGCCTTTGTGCCAGGCCCTGCGCATCTGAGGACGTGGGTACAGCCCAACCCCACCCACCCCACCCCTCCATGCAGCCAGTGTGCACAAACACACTCAGGCTTGCTGGGCTTTCCCTGGGGAGGGACAGAAATGTCCCTCTGCTCACCCACCTTCCAGTGTAAGGGGCTGTGATTCCCATCTTCTACCTCCAGATTCGGCCCAGGTGCCAGGCAGAGTCCCCATTCTGAGACAATCTCCGGCTACCCCTTCTAACTTTGCCTTTCCAAGCTCACTGAAGAAATCCTCTTCCCAAATGGTTCAGCTTTTCCCCTAAGTGGAAGAGAATTACAGTTGGCTTGTGGACTCTGTTCTTTTCCCGTTGCTTGTGATATACATTGTCCCTGGGGACAATGGTGAAAGGCTCCTTGAAGCTAAAGACACATTATTTGCAGGTGAGAGGTGGGGAGTGTCAAAGGCTTAAGAAGTTGTAGAAAAACATGTTAATAAAGAGGTCACATCTTGGCTTGCCACACTCCCAGTGTGGCTGATGGCACGGGCTCTGCGATCCACAGATCTGGCTGAAATCTCCAGCTCAGCCACCGACTGGCCAAAGACTCCCTATCACCGAAGCTCAGTTTCTCTTCCTGCAAAATGGGTAAGGGAACCGCTCCCCATATGAACCCTCGGAGGGTTGTTTCAGCATTAAATGAGAGTAGATGGATAAAAATCTTAGCCCTGAGCCAGGCCCCCTAAAGAGGCTGGACATTGGTCAGCAGTTGTTGTTTGGAGGTGACTGTAGTTGGGGACTTCCCATTAATAATATGCAACCTACACTAGCACTGTTTCAAAGCAATTTTTTGTTCCAAACATATTGATCTTATGATTTTGTTTATTAACCTCCTTTTTTTTTTTTTTTAACCTCAGAGCTGGTATAAATTGAAAAAAACTATGGAACCTATCTATGTTCCACAGGATCATTTCCACGTTGGCAAAATTCCAGAGGCTCTGCCAGCTGTTTCTCCCTCTCCCCAAGAGTAGCGGCCATTGCCTTTGGGGAGAGACTGGAGATTTCTATTGGGTGGCTTTGGCATTTCTGTCCTGTTGAAGCCAAAGAACAAAGGACATGCAATGTATTCAATGTGCACGTCATCTTGTGCGGGTGCAGAGCTTTCCACTTCACAGTGTATCTAGATGCACTTTGTCTTCTGGATCATCTCCATGGAATTACATCGTACAGATGCACCCAAAGTCCCATCATCTGCCCATTTTACAGTTGTGGACAGTCAGTGGCCCAGCTTCTCAGAACCACCGTAGTGGCACAGTGACCACAGATGGGATTCTGGAGTCAGAGAGATTCAGTTTCAAATCCCAGCTCTGCCATGTCTCATACTGGATAATCTTGGGCAAGTTGCTTCATCTACCCCAGCCTCAGTTTTCCCCTCTAACAAATGAAGACACCAGCAGCATCTATTGAGACATCACCTACCTCACACTGATGTTGGGAGAATGAAATGAGGTCACATATTGATCCGTTTTACAGATGGACAAGCCAAGGCCTACATCACCATACCAGAGACTTATCTGAGGTTACACAAGTCCCTAGAGAGGAGCTGGGGTGAGAGTCTGGTTCTGCACCTCAAAACTTCAAATCCCTGCTGAGCAGCCCTCTTCCCTCAGAGGCTGTGAGCTGGGCACAGGCTGGTCAGTCTCCATCAGGGTCCTTTCCCACCCTCCCTTCTCTATCCTCTTCCTTCTCATCAGTGTTTCCCCGGCTTTTTTTTTTTTTTTTTTTGGTGACAGAGTATCTCACTGTGTCGCCCAGGCTGGATTGCAGCGGCACTCTATTGGCTCACTGCAACCTTCATCGCCTGGGTTCAAGCAATTCTCCTGCCTCAGCCTCCCAAGTAGTCAGGATTACAGGTGACCACCACCATGCCCAGCTAATTTTTTTTTATATTTTTAGTAGAGACAGGATTTCACCATGTTGGCCAGGCAGGTCTCGAACTCCTGACCTCAGGTGATCCACTGGTCTCAGCCTCCCAAAGTGCCCAAGACTATCCAGTATGAGACATGGCAGAGCTGGGATTTGAAACTGAACGGGTCAATATGTGACCTCATTTCATTACAGGCGCGAGCCACCACGCTCGGCCCCTTCCCTGGCTGGCTCTTTAGATAAGGTGATTGTGCAAAGACCTGGAAGAGAGTGAGGGCACAGTATTTGCAAAGTCCCTTAGCTGGAAGGGTGGGGCATGCTCAAGATGGACAAGGAGGCTGGGGTAGGCACAGGACAGAGGGCTAGGGAGAAAGAGGAAGAAAGGAAGGAGCGAGGTCTCCCAGGGCCTGGCTTACCTCCCAAGGCCATGGTAAGCTTGCATACGATTCTAGGCAGGGGAATGACTTGGTCTAAATTGGAGTTGTTGAAGTATCAGTCTTCTGTGCATGTGAGTGGGGGCAAATGGGGAGGGAGGCGAGAAGAGGTGGAGAATCCAGCTGGGTGCTGCTGCAACTGCCTAGGGCTGCTGTGACAAAGCATGTCCAACTGGGAGGCTTAAACAATAGAATTTTATCATCCCACCGTTAAAAAATCTGACATCAAGGTGTCAGCAGGGGTGGTTCCTTCTGAGTCCTGGGAGGGAAAATTCATTTTCTATCTCTTACCTAGCTTCTGGTAGTTTGTTGACAATCTTTGGCATTCTTTGGCATCACCGTCATCTCCACCTTCATCTTTACAAGGCATTCTCCTGTGTCCATGTCTGTGTCTACATTTCCCCCTTACATAGGAATATTCAGGGCCTATACTACTCCAGCATGACCTCATGTTAAGTAATCAGACCAGCAGTGACCCTATTTCCGAATAAGGTGCTGAGGGGGCCTGGATTTGAACATATAAATTTAATTGGTGGGCACAATTTGACCCGTAACCAGAGGCTCCTGCCCTTAACCAGGCCAGACTGAGTGTGACTTAGGTGCTATCAATGGAAATGAGAAGGCTGGTTAGGCTGAAGATTATTTTGAAAACAGAGGCCGATTGGATTTGCTGATGGCTTGAATGTGGGGAAGTAGTGATGATGGGGAGGAAAGACCTGTTCAGACTTCAGATTCTGGCCTGAAGAACCAGGGGGGATGTTGGGTGGGGGCTCGGAAGAGGGTTTGGGGGCAAGAAGTCAAGAGCAAGGTTTTGCAGCCAGATGGGGTGACACATATGGTGTTTGCCCCCGCTTACCTCGTGGGCCCACCTTGTCCTGGGCTGGAGGAAGCAGACCCTAATGAGAGGCAGCTGTGGCCAGGCGGCCAGCTCACATTTGCTCTGCTTTCAGCATCAAAGGCCCGCGAAGTGGTTGTCCAGCCCTGAAGGCCGTGGCCATCCATCTTGGAGGCTGCACTGCCAGGAAGGCAGGTTCCAGTGGCCAGTGCCTGTTCACTCCATGAGGAGCAACCCCCGCTGCCCCGCCCCACTTCCCAGCACAATTTCCCCGCTGCAACGTTGGAAGCCGCCCCTCCACCCAAAGCCCTCACCCCACCCCATGCCTGGTTTAATCCTGCCGGAGGAGATCAAACACCTGAGAGAAGCAGATGAAAGCAGAAAGGGAGAGGTTCATGGGGGCATGGCTGATCACCCCCAAAGTGACCCCAAACATGTCAAATTCTATTTCATAACACAAACGGGGAGCTATTTAGTAAGACGGTTCGAAACTGAAGCTTGATCATTATCCTACCTGGGTTAGAGCTCATACCTGCCTCTTATGAACTCATCTGTAAAATAGAGGGGAAAATGATGCCTGGCTTCTAAGGTGATTGAGAGACCTAAATAAGATGGGACATATGTAAAAATTTTAGCACAATGCTTGTCATATGGTAAATTCTTGATAAGTTATTAATATTACTGTTGTTATTTCAGAGTCTTCATCTTATGTTAAAATTGTATATTTAAAATGTTTACACTAACAAACCCACAAAGGCCCAAACGTTCTGGATGGATCTTCTGCCTAATTTAGAAATTTAGGCAGTTATGGTATGATGCAGCCTCAAAATTAGTAATAAAAATATTAATAACCAAGTCATGTGCTGGTATAGAAAAATCACCTACGGGAGTCAGCAAGCATGTAATTCTAATGTCAGTTCTGCTGTTTACTAGCTGTGTGACCTTTGTAAAGTTACTTTACCTCTCTGAGGCTCTGAATCTGGTTCTCAAGGGCCAGATCCTTTACATACATCATCTTCAATACTCATGGGTATCACCCTGTCTCTGGCTCTCAGTAAATACACAGCAAATGGTAGGTATTGTGGCAGATCAACAGCGGAGAACATTGTCCTTGTTCTCTGCCCCTCTTTGTGTTCCTGCTGTCTGTTATGTAACTTTTTAGTGTCCTTCCTCTGCAACTCAGACATGTGGCCTGCTTTGACCAGTGGGATACTAGCAGATGTGACACAAGCCCATGCTTTAAAAAGCTTCTGTACTTTTCCCACTTCTCTCTTGAGCCTTTGTACCTCCCATGGGAATATGTCCAGGCTATACTGTTGGAGGATGAGACTTGTGCAGCAAAGTTGAGTCCGCCAGTCATCTCAGACGAGGGCATCCTAGATCAGCAAAGAGCTGGCAGACTCCAGACATGGGCACAAGCCCAGCCAAGATCAGCAGAGCTTCCCAGACCACCTACAGCTGACAGCAGATGCATGAGCCAGTCCAGCCAAGGTCAGTCGAGCCCAGCCCACACCAGTGAAACTCCGCAGACTCTTGAGCCATATCTATGTTTATTGTTGTGTGCCTCTTGAGTCTTTGAGGTTGTTACTCAGCATTATTGTGGCAAGAAATAATGGAGGCAGATATTAATATGCAACCTTCTGGCTGCTTGCTTAAGAAATATAGACCCTTCCAAATGGGTCCTAGGGGATCTGGGACCCAAAGACATTGACAGTTGTAGTGAGAGTTCACCCTTGTCTTTATAGCTATAAGATTATTTAACTGTGAACCCATAAATGTCAAAATCTAAAATATAATAACTAAACTTTGTTGTTTTGTTTCATTGGAGGTAAACAGCCAAGAATAAAAATGCCAGAAACATTAGCGATGTTGGCCAGATGAAGACATTGGGAAGGAAAAGGCAGGCAGGTCACCTCTCTTTATATGTCTTCAAACCCAAAGCTTGCAGACTTCTTGGCCCAGAATTACAAATTAGGCCCTTCTCCTGAGGACCTCCTCTGCTTATTACGCAAATCTGATTCTAGAGCCTCTGAAGGTGATGGCTTTAGCCAAATCCTGGGTAATCTGTCATTGCTGAAAATAAAATCTGCTTATGAGCTTGCAATCCTCCTAGCTCCCAGCAGCCTACAATGGAGGGAATCCATGCAAAGGTTGAGAGCACAGCTTGGCATCAAGCACCTTGGACTTGAATCTCAGCTCCCCTGCTCTGCAGCTGTGCAACCTTAACCAAACTTGGAATCTCTCTGGGTGGTTTTTATAGTAGCTTCTCCTGGTAAATAGAATAATCTTGGTACCTGTTTCTTAAGGCTCAGTGACATAAAGCAAAGAAGGCATCAGCACACAGGAAGTGCTCAATGATTTGTAGTTGTTGTTATTAATGGTCCTTTGATCCCACTTGCAACATTTAGTCTGTACACCTCACACTGTTCCAACAAGGGTCAGCTCTGAGACCTCAGGGTTATAGTCAATGCAATGCCCCATTCTTCTATTTTCAGATTTCCCAAGCCTCTTCTCTGAGCCTCAAGCCAATTTTATTTCTTGGGCCAGGCTCTCAAATGATCAGATAGCTAAGAATTATTGACAATTCTATCAGTTAAGGTAAAGTTAGTTGATGTTATGAATATAGAAAATCCCAAGATCTTAGTGGCTGAACACAATAGAATCTTATTTCTCATTCACATGAAGTCTGAATGGCAGTGGAATACCGGGGAGATGTACTCAGGTCCTAGGCTGACGGAGGCTCTGCTGTCTTGACCCTCTTGCTTCAACAGTCCCCCTGGGCATCAGCATTCAGCTGGCAGCTAGAAGAGAGGATGTGGAGGACCACAGCAGGCATCTAATGAGCCTAGCCTGGAAGTGGCTTATCACTCTGGTCACCATTCTACTGGATGCAGAACCAGTCACATGACCATACACAGAGGCAAGGGGGCCAGGAAATATAGTCCCTGGCTGGGCTGCTGTTTTCCAGCAATGACTCAGCTGGGGAGCATACACCTTTGGTGCACAGATGGCCACCTCTGCCTCAATGGCCAGCACTCCCTGAACACCTACCATACACCTGGCACCATGTGATGCCATTTTCACCCATCATTCATGGATGCTCATGGTAACTCTATGAAGGAGGCATCCTTCTTATCACCTGCATTTTCCAGCTGAGGAGTGAGGCCCTGAGAGATAACCTCTAGCTGCAGAGCTGGCTCTCAGAAGCAGTGGTTTCTTCTGTGAGCTGCTAAGTGTTCTGGTAAGGTGGGTGGGGTCCATTTCTGAACTTGTCCTGGAAGGCTACCTGTTGGTGCTGTCTGACCAACACCACAGCTGTCTTGCCAGCCTCTGTATTGCCCATGCTCCATCACCGCCTATGTAGAGACCCTGGGCTGGTCTCCCTGCCCAGCATCACCACCATCACCACCCCTCAGCTCTTGCCAAGTCATTAGCCCATCTACAGCTCTACATCAGACATGCCTTTGCTCTGCCTTCTGCCCTAGCCAAGATCAGCTGACCAGCTCACTAGATTTCCAATGTTAATGTGTGAAAGAGCCACAGGGAGGGCTTTGTGCCTGGTTGCCATGATCGCTGTGGCTGTGGGGCGTTAACACTCGTGATAGACACAAAAGTGCCCCCTCCCCCAGAGATGGTCACATCTTAGTGCCCTGGAACCTGGGAATATGTTGCCTTACATGGCAAAAGGAAATGTGAAGATGTGATTAAGTTAAGGATTTTGAGATAGGAGATTATCTGGGATTATCTGGATAGGCCCAATGGAATCACAAGGATCCTTATAAGAGAAGCCAGGAAGGTCCAAGTCAGAGAGGAAATGTGACAATGGAAGAAATGGTTGGAGTGATGCACTTGGTGGTTTTGTTTTTTATTTTTGTCAAAAAATATTTATTGTGTGTCTGAGCAGAGTGCTGAATTCAGTGCCATGATGGCAGGGAATGAATACAAAGTTAAGAAAACAATAATAAAAATTATAAAATTAATGATACAATTTAAGTATTCTTTTTTTTTTTTCTTTTCTCTTTTTTTTTCAGATGGAGTCTCACTCTGTCACCCAGGCTGGAGCGTAGTGGCGTGATCTCGGCTCACTGCAACTTCTGCCTCCCGGGTTCAAGGGATTCTCCTGCCTCAGCTTCCCCAGTAGCTGGGATTACAGGTGAATACCACTACACCCAGCTAATTTTTGTACTTTTAGTAGAGACGGAGTTTCGCCATGTTGGCCACACCGGTCTCAAATTCCTGACCTCAAGTGATCTGCCCGCCTCAGCCTCCCAAAGTGCTGGTATTAGAGGCATGAGCCACTGTGCCCAGCCCAATTTAATTTTTCTAATGAGACTTTCCTTCGGGCATTATAATCCCCACTTTATAAATGTGCAGGATGAGACAAAGAAAAGTTAAATTACCTGCTTAACATCATATAACTACATGAGTGCTCATGATTTGAACTCAGGTTTATTTGCAAGAAAACTATTCTGAATTTATGTCAAATTTGAGAGTAACTGGCCCTGCTGTCAAAAGGCTTATTATCTAGTGATAGATACCAAAAAGTATATGATTAGCAAAAGGACTAGGCAGATTTTGTTGAATACACATGGATTTAAACAAAATGGTAGCCAAAACACAAAACACACAGAGAATAACAGAAGAGGAGAGGACGGTAGCTGGAGATGAGATTTTATGAAGTTATGTGAAGAAATCTTATGCAGTTCCTGAAGTGCCATGCAAAGGTATTTTATTTTGTGTGTTTTCTTCAAAATATTTTATGTGTGATTATTTTCTTTTTGAGTTGGAGTGATCCACTTTGAAGATGAAGGAAGGGAGTTGCACCTCCTTCTCTAAAGTGAGTCCCTTGGTCCTGTGCAATGTTATGCAGGCTCCTGTGTGAATGGATGAACACACTGTAAACCTTGGGTGATGGTATTGGCTGAAGCCCTGTGGGCAGAAAGGGTAAACTCACACCTCGAATATGTGTTAATTCCAGTCAAGATGAAAGTCTGCTCATTCTGGGGTGGAAGGAAGCCAATGCCATCACTTGCCACTGAGTGGCTTTTTTGGTCTCTTTGAGGGAAGAGGCCGTATCAAGGGCTTAGCATGGATCACATTGCTGGCAAGTTGGATATTTAGCCACAGCTAGATCAGTCTTGATGATGGGATCTCTCCCACGTATGGCCTCCATCCCTGCCACTGTGGCCACTCCATTCAGGTGCTAATTATGCAGCCCTCGGGTGACTGATAACAGGTTGGCTGGCATCACCTGGCTGAGTTATTCTGTCTGCATCACTGTTTAGTGCCTCTTCTGAGGGAGATGCTCTCTGATGGTCACTGGGTCAACAGGAAGATTTTCAGACTTTATGCCCATTCTTTTAAATCCATCCATGTGTTTCTCCCCTCAAGAACTTCTTGTTCTTAATCTTCCAAATATTCTCCTTCCAGGTTCCTAGACAACCAGTCAAGCCAATTGCCACTGCCCATGAGTCCATATACATTCTAACTTTGGGCCACTTCTCTTTCTGCACTAGAGGGATGAGCAAGTCAGTGCTCATAGCTCTGCCCCTGGGAGAATCTCCCTCATTACTGTTTTTCAGGACTAGCCCTGAGTGGGGTCATATGCAGTAATGGGCCATTTGTAGCTTGCACTCACAAGTCAAGCTAACCCATGGGTGAATTTTTTTGCTCCTCTGTCAGTTGGTTACAAGCGACCCTCCACATGGACATAGATGAGAGCCAAAGGAGGATGCCAGTGTAACAGTGGCCAATGATGTGGGAAGCTGTGTGATTTGCTTGTGCAGTTTTATTTGTGCTTTCTGGCCATACTGGGCCCACCCAATCTGATGGCTCTGCAATAGTGACTGATCTCAACTAATGATGAGCAGTTCTGGCTGCATGATGTCCCATAGTCAGGCGCTCCATCTCTATCAGGGCACAGTACCATTCCAGGAGTTATTTTTGAAACGTGTATTATTTTCCACTGCAGATGGTATGAGCTTGCTCCAGAACTTCCAAGGTCTACATTGAGATTCTCCTTTTGAAGTTTACCGTAACATCTACACAGCATTTTTTCCCACCATGGAGAGCTCCAATACCATAGGGTCTATTGGGTTGTATGGCCCAAGCAGCAGGGCTTCTTGCATTACGGCCTGGATCTGCTGTACACTGCTTTCCTGCTGGTCCCCCTTAAGGCTGGCAGCTTTTCATTTCACCTGACATATAAGTTGGAATGTACATGAAATACTCTGCTTCTAGCACCTGAAGAGGCCTACCAGTCATTGTACTTCAGTCTTAGTGGTGAGAAGTTGAGAGGCAATAATCTGTCCTTTACATTAAAAGAAATGTCCTGGAATGCCCTAGACCATGACCAGACTGGACTCTAAAACATCACTAGTGTGACACCTGAATTTCCTAATGAGAAGTTTCTCTTCTAGTGTACTAAGTAAACTCTTGTATTATTGTGGACTTTCTACTGTATTCTATTGACCTATTTATTTTTGATCCCATGTTAAATAATTTATATTATTATATCCTTAAAACACGTTTCAGTGTCTGCTAGTACAACTTCTTCTTTTCTTATTTTTCCCAGATATTTACTCTCTCCTATTTATTATTCCAGATAAAATTTAGAACCACACTGTTGAGTTCCAAAAGTAACTACATTGGAATTTTGGTTGGAATTGGGTTAAATTTTTCAATAAGTTTTATAAGAATTGATATTTGTATAATTTTGAGGCCTTCTAGACAACAAGATATATCTCTATCTGCTCAAGTTCTCCTCTCTGTACTTCCCAGGAATAATATAATTTTTTACTTTTTTGAGATGGTCTTGCTCTGTTGCCCAGGCTGGAGTTCAGTGGTATGGTCTGAGCTCACTGCAACCTCCACCTCACGGGCTCAAAGAATCCTTCCATCACAGCCTCCCAAACAGCTGGGACTACAAGCATGCACCACCCCACCCAGCTAATTTTTTGGTATATTTTTGTAGACATAGGTTTCACCATGTTGCCCAGGCTGGTCTTAAACTCCTGAGCTCAAGCATTCCTCCCACTTCAGCCTCCCAAAGTGCTGGGATTACAGTTGTGAGACACCATGCTCAGCCTAATTTTTTATATGAATGTGCACATCTCTTATCAAACTTATTCCAAGATATTTTATTTTGCTGTTGTTGTTGCTGCCTTTGTGATCAGGCTGTTTATTTTCATCATAGTACTTCTTGTTGCACCTTAAAATTGCCACTGATTTTCGTATATTTATTTTGTAACTAAAAGTATACCAAACTGTTTTATTGCTTACAATAGTTTTTAATTATCTTAGTCTTTCCAGCCTTTAAGATCCATGTTTCAGAAAGATTATTCTCCAGCAAAGACTGGAATGGGAGAGGTTAAAGGCCCAGAGCAAGGCCTGAGCTCTGGCTGGCCTGTCCTGCCACATATGTTTTCTTTCTTGTAAACTATGTTAGAACTCAAAACTTTCAGCTTAATCCACAAGAATCTAGAAGCACTGCCTTTTCAATTGGCAACAAAGTAAAATCAATCTTCAATTCCTTGAGATGTAATATTATCATGATTTACTCTCTGATGCAGTATTATGGAAAATCAATCAGTGTGGATGAATGATAGTAATAAAGGCAAACATTGAATCGGGCGCTGTCCGATTCTACTTTATAGACATTGTCTCGCTCAATACTCAAGACAGTTTTCAAGGTAGTTACCACCATTATCCCCATTTTACAGGTGGAGAAACTAAGGCACAGAACAGTAGAGCAACTTGCCCAAGGTCAAGTTGCTTTTAGTTGGTAGAAACAAGATTTGAACCCGATGGCTCCAGAGTCCACTGCTCAGAGCCACTATAATAAAATGGGTTAACTCAGTAGAAACCTGCTCTTTATTCAAAGCTCCAGAATAGCTTCTGAATCTCAAGCTCACATTAACCGCAGGATTTCTCTCCTCTTTCTTCATCTCCTTTGATTCATCCACCCCTGGAGGCCAGGGACTCCCAGCTTTCCAGGCAGCCCCAGAATACTGAACCCCCAGGGCCAGAGCTCCAAGTACAGAGTGAGGAGATGAGTTACAGGGCAGCGACCACATGCTGGGTTGGTATGCCCAGGCCTTGGAGGACCTCTGGGTTTAAAATGCAACTTTTTGCTAGATGGCTCTCTCATTTCATTACATTGCGGTCAACGGTTGAATTTTCTCCCTCTTTTGAAAATGGTTTTTAGGTTTTGGCCCTGAGCTCTTGCTCTCTGGCCTGTCAGCCACACGGTAGGGGATGGAGGCTCCTCTCCTGTGCCAGACTGTTTCTGAGCAGAGTTTCCAGGCCACTGAGGCAACAGGGCCCAACCATTCTCTCAGAAAAACCCTACAGCTCCCCCTCAGAGGCCCTGGACGCACTCACCGGAAATCAGTTTAACAGGCCAGTAGACCTAGGCATGAAACGCTCTGGGAAATCAAACATGGCTGCACAGGTGACATTTGGGGCATTTCCAAATAAATTTTGTATTAACAGTAATAATATTAATTCATTCATTTAACAAAACTTTATCTGGTCCTTGTTATATGCTGGAAATACAATGATAAATAAGACAGGTTCTTGCCTTCCTGGAATTTGCATGCTAGGCAACTAACAAACAGATAAATAGACGAGAATTTCAAATTGTTAGAAATGCTATCAACAAAGATAAAATAAAACAAAGGGATAGAAAGTGGGGGATAAGGAGGTGTGACTTAAGACAAGTGGCCAGGGGAATCTTCCCTAATGAGCTGAAATTAAGAGTGATACCTGTTTGGACGAACGGAGGCAAGATGGTGCACTTCCGGGTTCTTCTTCACCACCAGCTCTTCCCGCGCGCACGAAAATGCAGCCGGCGCCTGGGAAGGTGCAGATCAACTGGGCATGCGCCAGGTGACGTCAATCCAAAGAGACCAAGATTTACCTGGTCGCACCTGCGGAACCCCCCCCCACACGCCCGTGCCCCGCCTATTGCCCTCCCACTCCTAGAAAAGCCGCTCTCCTCCAGTGAGCCACGCGACCTTCCTCCAGCCCCACTGATGTCAGGATGCAGGAACCTCGCCGGAGAGCCCCACCGGGGGACTCTGCCGGCCTCCTTTGCCGGAGGCTGACAGACTTCTCCCTACCCACCTTCTTTCCCTGAAGCTAGGTGACCAAAAATAAATTCGCAGTTTTGCTCCTACACTTGCCTACCCGCTGGTTCTTTTGTGCTCGCTCGGCTGGTCTTAGAAAAACAAATCAATACCCAGATGTTAGGAAGGAGTCGTGCTGGGAGGAGCCGACGGCTGGGTATTCTGGACAAAGCGTGCTCACTTTTGCTCACCATGGTACCCCAGATCTTTGCTCAGAGCTGGCACTGAGTAGGAACTTACTAATTGACAACTGAATGAATCATGGCTCTTGGCAACTTTGAGCGGCTTTGCCTATTGTCTGTGAGTTCTCAGGGGGAGATGCCTGGCTGAGAGCCCCTCTGTCCAGTTCCACCTGGCCCTCCTCTCTGGGAGAGCCCTGCTGGCCTCATCTTGCCAGATCCTTCCTTCCAGGTTGTCCTGCTTTCCAGGCCGGAGGGCTGCAAGGAGGGCCAAGATGGCTGCCAGAGCCAGGAAGGAGGGAGGGAGTGAAGGAGGGAGGGAGGAGGGGAGGACCTGGGTGGGGAGAAGGGAGTCGGAGGCCCTCTTGTGTGGTGCCATTGGGGCTAGTGCTGAGTCTCAGTGTGGCCGGCAGTCAGTGGGCCGCAGCCAGCTCAGCCCTCCTATCCAGAAACACCACCCACTTCCAGGCTCCAGACCCCTCTCCACCCTGCTGGACTGGTGGTGCAGACTCCATTAGGGAAAATGCTGAATTAGACAGAGGCTTCCCCCTTGCCCAGCCTCCAGCTTTGTCTCTGGGTCCCTTACAGAAAGGCTTCATTTTCAGGCACAAGCTGAGGCCGAGTGGGGAAAGAAGCTCCACAGGCCAAATATTTGTAAGCAGAGCTGTTTTCCCAAGCAAAGCAGAACCAGATGCCACTGCCCTCCAGTGGAGGCCGGGCCCTGGCACTGGGAGGCCAGTCTGGGAGGTGGTCAGGGGGAGGCTGGCCAGGGATTGCCATGTGGGGTCCTGCAGAGCCGGCTGCTTCTTACGATGTTCTTGTGCAGTAGTGATCAGAATGTCACAGCATCCAATGGGCCACTTTTCCAGGCAGTTATCACCTGCCAAAACCTTGAGGCTAGAGGTTTTACCTGGTAGGAAAAACTGACCTAAGGCCTAGGTCTCAAAGGATTCTATATTTATTGATAACAGAAAGTGTGCCCAGCACCAATCACTTCATCAAGGATGAAAAACAGAAAAGCAGGACTCCTTAGAAGGGTATTTTTTTGAGCTTGAACTAGAAGTCTATCCTCAGGGAGCAGATCTTTAGGGCCCTAGACCCTGGAGGAAGCCCCGAGTGTGGATGGAGATGGGGACTGGCCTCAGATCTGAATCTGCTTACTCTGTGAAACCACAGCAGATTCAGCAGAAGGCAGGAAGACTATTTATTTATTTATTTATTTTTGAGACAGCGTCTTGCTTTGTCACCCAGTGGTACAATCACAGTTCACTGCAGTCTCAATCTCCTGGGTTCAAACGATCCTCCCACCTCAGCCTCCTGAGTCGCTGGGGCTACAGGCATCAGCCACGATACCTGGCTAACTTTAAAAAATCTTTTCTTGTAGAGATGGGGGTCTCCCTATGTTGCCCAGACTGATCTTTAACCACGAAGCTCCTCTTATCTTGGCCTCTCAAAGTGGTGGGATTATAGGCGAGAGCTTCTGCGCCTGGCCCAAAAACTCCTTAGTGAAGATTTGGGGGGGGTGGGAATCTCTCTCCAGGAAATCTCTAGAGGAATATTTTTCTATGTTACATACATATTGTGTAATAAAGGATCTGCCTGCCCTTTGCCTCCAGTTCCTGCGAGGTGATGTCTAAACCCTTGGAATTTCCCAAGTGATAGGAGGGCCTCTGTTACTCATGGTGGGCCCCTCAGACCACATCTGACAGCTTCAGCTAACAAGTGACTCACGGTGGTCACCTGCAGAGTTTATGGTAAAAGGATAGTTCAGGACAGGGGCTGGCCAAGCCAGAAAGACCAAGCAGGTAATGAGAGGGTTGGGGGGCTTTGACCCACGTGATATCAGCCCCAGCCTCTGGGGTGTAAGGTTTTTGTATCAGTTGAAACCCCAGGGCGCGCCAACAGACAACAGGAGGCGGTGTGGAGCAACATGCTGTTTTAACGAGCGCCTAAAATGGCGTCAGCCCCAAGTCAGGATGGGGCAAAGGTTTTATAGTCTCCTGTAACAGGAAGTGTCCTAGTCTGACGTAACTGCTACATAGTACCCGGATGGCCTCTTTTTAGATCTTCAGGGGTACATGTCTTCCGGCCAGGGTAGGTGTCTTCCCGCCGGCTCTCTTTCTGCTTCTGCTATTTTGCTGGCGGCATGCTGCTGGCGGCATGCTGCTGGCGGAAGCAGCCTTGTGCCGTGGGACTGGGCCTGAGAAAGGAGGAGTTATTCATCTCCTTAAGTTTTCAGGCCCGCCATGGGGAAGGGGGAGGGACTGGGGATGGAGTTCAAGTGCACCTCTGGTGATTCAACCCAGCATGCCTCTGGGATGAAGCTTCAAGAAAATCTCTGGACACTGAACTCTGCTGTGGTCCCCTGGTTGGCGATATTCTTTGAATATTGCCATATATGTGTGCGAGGAGGGCGATGTGTCCCCAAGAGTAATGGAAGCTTCTACTTGAAACCTTCCCAGACTTCATCTTTGGTATCTCTTCCCATCTGTATCCTTTTGCTATTATAAAACTATCATTGTAATGATAGCACTTTACTGAGTTCTGTGAGTCTTTCTAGCAAATTATCAAACCTGGGGGAGCCCATGGGAATCTCTGAGTGTGTAGCTAATTGGTCTGAGCAAAGGTAGCCCTAGGACACCCAAACTTGTCTGAAGTGAGGGCAGTTTTGTGGCAGACTGTGCCCTTAACTTGCAATGTTTAACCCAACTGGGTCCATATGGATATAGATGTAGATCCACATGCACATACTCGTTGACATACATGCATTTACTATATATAATCCAAATATTAGATTTCACTATAAATCCTATTTTCTAAGATGCTCTATTCACTTGACTGTTGTTGCTGGTGTCTTGCCAAGGATCTGGCCTATTTCTAGGTGACGCCAGTAACCCAACCAGTGTTCTAGGACTTGGCTTGCTTTCCCATGTTTGGGACAGGTGGGCGGGCCCAGCTTAGCTTCTCACCATTACCTGGTTCCCAGTCCCATAGCTGGCCCTTGTCTCTGCTGGTCACTTTGAAGCACCTCTAAAGAAAGACCTGGTTGGTTTAGGAAGGCCGGGGTGGAAGGGAGACCCGGGCCTGTAGCAAGCCCTTTGGAGTCTGAGATGTGGCACAGGGCAGGGATTGGAACAGACCAGGACACCAACATGAGCCAAAGCAGTGGCCCTACCCAGGCTCTAGCCTACATGGATCTCTGGATTTGGGGCCAGGCCCAACCACCCCTAGAGCCAAAGATCCAGCCTGAGGTCTCAGAATGGAGTTCAGCCAACTGAGGCTCCAGCCCTTCACTAGCTGCTGGTCTACTGTAGCTGCTGGGGCAGCCCTAGCTCACTGTATGCCAGGCCCTCCTTTGCTGCTTCTCTGGCCTTGGGAGCTTGAGTGGAGGGAGGGGAAGGAAGGCAGACAGAGAGACAGGCAGTGCCCACCAACCTTACTATCATACGCAGAGCCTGAAACTGACCTTAGATATCTCTATGCCAGTGATTCCCCAACTCTAGTGCCTGTCAGAATCACCTGGGGAATCTATTCATAAAGCCTCCAGAGAGGCTCAGTCATTGGGGCTGGAGTGGGGCCTGGGAACCTGCAATGATCACATGAACTTGCAGGTGTATCTGATACAGTCGAGCCCAAGTCCCTTTCTCATCTACCTCCTTTGATTCTTGAGGCTCAGAGTGGGTAGGTGACTTTCCAATGTCACAGAGCTAATGGACATCAGAATTCAGGTAAAAACCTAATCCAAGGTAGGTTGGCAATGTGAGGGCTGGCTAGATGCAGGGCAGAGGACAATTTGAAGAGCCCCAAGAAGAACCCCACAGAGAAAGGTGCCACCATGTTTGAAATTCCATTAGATGCACACTCCTCTGGTCCTTGAAGACATTTGATTTCCCAGAGTCCCCTCTTAATATGTTAATTTTTCTGGAGTGGAAGCTTCCTATGTTATTGCAATGGGCCCATTAACAACCGGCTTCATGTGCCTTCCTGCAGGGATGGGGCATGGTTCACATGCCAGGCATTAGGGGCTCTGGATGGGGCCAGGCTTTCTGGAAAGGGCTGCAGGTACACCCTAGAAGCAGTCCTTACCTGCTTAACCATCTTAGAAGAAAACGTCTTGGCAGAGAGAGTGTGGTGTTTCAGAGTCAGCCTGTTTGAGTCCAGTCCTGTGGCCTTGAGCAATCTAGTCAACTCCATTGCTCTGTTCCCTCATTTATTTCCTGGCAAAATAGATAAAACACTAGCACCTGTCTCATTGGGATGGCACAAAACTCTAGAACAAGCTAAATCCTCAGATCTGTGCCCTGACTGCCATGATCTGTCTGAACTTGGGGAGGCAATGAAGAGACCCACAGTTACCTAAAGACACCCTGCCCTCCCTCTTGGGGCCACAATGAGTGGCGGCTCTGAGCAGCCAGTTTTGTCTGCCAAGGTCCCCTGGCCCCCAGGCGTCTGTCAGGCTTGGATACCAGAAGACACGGAGACCTTGTCATCCTGCAGGGGTGCATATTCTTCCCCACGGTTGGCATCTGGAAACTCATCCCTGCTCTTTCTTCTCCTCAGGAAACAATGACAAAGCCAGACTCCCCTCCTGGGGGACAGTGTTGCCTCCACCCCACAGGAATGGCAGTGGGGAGAATTTTTCCATCCCCTCCCCACATACTAACCACAACCGGGCTGCCCCTCCATTCCCTCCCTCCTCCTCAGGCTGGCGGAGCCCGGCAGGGTGGAGGTCCCTGGGAAAACTCCCCAGACTGAGCTGAAAAGCCGGCAGACATTGCCCTGGGGCCTTGGCAGGGGGCTGGGCTCAGGACACCTCCTCCTGGGCTCAGACCCTGGTTAGGATGTGCTGACACCACGTCTGGCAGTTTGGCACTGGCTTGGTGGGGGTGCACTTTGCAGGTGACACGCCACTTTGTGGCCCTGTGTTTCCAGAGGCGGGGCTGGCTCGGCCAAGGGAAGGATGGCCAGAGAGTTCAGCACCCAGGGATGAGGATGAAGTGGTGGGGATGGCAGGGATGGGGCTGACGGATGGTGCTCCAGACGTAGAGAAGCACCAAAGCCTCTAGGCCTGCCTCTGCCTGCAGAAAGCCACTGATGGATGTCTAGTCCTACAAGGGTCTCATCTGGGAATTGGAAGGCACCTTGGCCACCTGCTCCTGGCTTCTCACCCTGCAACAGAACAGCCTGTACAACCTCAAATAAATGCTCATCAACCGCACCTCGGACATCTGCAGCTCTCTTTTACCCAAGGGAGGGTACTGTTACTCACATTTCTTACTTTAAAAAAATGTGTCTCCTAATGGTTACTAGGGGCTGGGAAGGGTAGTGAGGTCGCAGCAGGAGGTGGGGGTGGTTAATAGGTTAAAAAATAGTTAGAAAGAATGAGTGAAAGACCTAGTATTTGATGGCGCAACAGGATGACTATAGATAATAATAATTTAATTGTACATCTAAAGTAACTAAAAACACTGGACACAGTGGCTCATGCCTGTAATCCCAGCACTTTGGGAGGCCAAGGTGGGCAGATCACTTGAGGTCATTTCAAGACCAGCTTAGCCAACATGGTGAAACCCTGTCTTTACTAAAAATACAAAAAAAAAAAAAAAATTAGCCAAGTATTGTGGTGTGTGTCTGTAATCTCAGCTACTCGGGAGGTTGAGGCAGGAGAATGGCTTGAACCTGGGAGGTGGAGGTTGCAGTGAGCCAAAATCATGCCACTGCACTCCAACCTGGGTGACAGAGCAGGACTCCATCAAAGAAAAAGAAAGAAAGAAGGAAAGAAAGAAAGAAAGAAAGAAAGAGAGAGAGAGAGAGAGAGAAAGAAAGAAAGGGAGAGAGAGAGAGAAAGAAAGGAGAAAAGTAATTCTTATAAAAGAGCATAATTGGATTGTTTGTAACAGAAAAGACAAATGCTTGAGGGGATGGATACCCCATTCTCCATGATGTACATATTTCGCATTGCATCCCTGTATCAAAACATCTCATGTATCCCATAAATATATACACATACTATGTACCCAAAAAAATAATTAAAAATTAAAAAGATATGTGTCTTCATTGTACAAAAGTTGAAATACAGATAAGAAAAAATAAAAAGAATTATCCCTAACTTACCATTATTCCTAACTTACCATTTAGAGAAAATTACTCTTGACATTGTATTGCATTTTCTCTCAAATTTTTTTGTGACATAAAACAGGGCAATTCAAACTATGGTCTGCAAACTGTACCAAACCATCAACTTGCAATAGATTGAAGATTATAAAGTCATCCCTCAGCCTCACTAGTTTGAGAAGCACTAATATAGATATTATTTTAATAAAATTAGAATTGTATTCCACTCACAAAACCCTACATCCTGTTTTGGGACTGCTTCCTGCTCCATCTGCATGGTGGATCTCTCTTGCTATGACACGTTGTGTTTGTTTATTTTATTTTTGTTTTTATTTTTTATTTTTTTGAGACAGAGTCCTGCCGTGTCACCCAGGCAGGAATGCAGTGGCACGATCTCAGCTCACTGCAACCTCTGCCTCCTGGGTTCAAGGGATTCTCCTGCCTTAGCCTCCCGAGTAGCTGGGATTACAGGCATGTGACACCATACCCTGAAATGGACAGAACTTCACTCGGCTAATTTTTGTATGTTTAGTAGAGATGGGGTTTCACTGTGTTAGCCAGGCTGGTCTCATACTCCTGACCTCAAGTGATCTGCCCACCTTGGCCTCCCAAAGCGCTGAGATTACAGGTGTGAGCCACTGTGGCCAGGCCCACACATTGTGTTTAATGACCACTTACTTCCATGACATGGATGTTCCACAGTTTTGTTTCCCGGTCCTTAAGGTCAGAAATAAACATGGTTTTCAACTTGAAGGATAATATACCTGATGAACATCCTTGTTCATTCTTTGTGTGCACTGGTGTCATTAATTCCTTCAGATAAAGTTTTAGAAATGGAATTGCTGGGGCAAAGGATGCACACCGTTTTATTTTACCTTATTATTATTTTAAATAGAGACAGGGCCTCATGGTGTTCCCCACAGTGATGTTGAACTCTTGGTCTCAAGTTGAGGCTCCTGTCTTGGTCTCTCAAACTGCTGGGATTACAGGTGTGAGCCTGTAATCATGCCTGGCCACACACCTTAAGATTTTAGACACTTGTCAAAATTATGTAAAGAAAAGTGGACCCAGTTCATACCTTCACCAATAAGTTAGGAGAGCTCAGGTGTTTGCGGCAGGCTTCATTTAAAGGCCCGTTGTATAAAACAGCCACCTTTTCCAATGACAGACTTTCAGAGACTTGGAGACCCTGGTCATGGGTACCCTTTACCAAGATCCTCACTCCCAGGTTCTTCAGCCTCTCAAGAACCGCAGGACCAGAAGGGGCTTAGAGATTCCCTTACCCAAGAGTTCCCAACGTGGGCTCCATAAAACACAGTTCTGCAGGATGTTAATTGGTACTTCCTAGACAGAAGAATTTATGATGAAATCATCTTGGGGATCAGTGACTTAAACAAATCCAAGATGTTCTCTGCTACAGGGCTTCTCAGAGCGTTTACATGCTAAGGATCCTTATTTATCTTCAAGAAGGGGCTGGAGTGAGCAAAGTTTCCCAAACACATCTGAGCATGGAATCTTTCAGTGAAGTGCAGCTCAAAGAACCAACGGTCTGTGAAACCCACTCCCCTAGCACAGTGGTTTTTAAACTTTTAAAAAGCCATAGAACTCGTTCTTCAAATTATTTTCTGCAAGAAATCTCAATTTATGTGAAGCGGACACAAAGCAGGGATGAAACAGACAAAAGCAGGGATGGGACAACACAGATAATGACAGTGATAAGGACAGTGATAAGTCACTGTCCTTCCCAGTGTGGCTCCTAAGAAGATATCTCAGAACTCCTAGGGGCCTATGTGGCACCATTTGAAGAACAGTTTCCTCTGCTCTTTTTTCCCACTGCAAGAACAGGATGCCGATGAGTCCCAGGCACTCCCAGGATTTCCTGGAGGCTCACAGCTGGAAGGGGCCTCTCTCCTGTTGCAAAGTTTGCTATTGTACAATAAACAAGGGGTGAGGAAGTCTTTCCCATAATTCTATAGGTAAACAGTCTTAACTTGGGCAGCCGCCTACAGCCCATGATCGCCAACAAAAAGGGCGTGGTCATCATCATGAGCGTGTGGGGTTTGAAATTGAGTTAAGTCCAAGCTCTACCACCAACACACTGAGCAAATCTGGGAAAGTGCTTAGGCAGACCGAGCCTCAGTTTCCCTCTCTGTAAAGTGGGTGAGGAGCAGACGATGTGGCCCGCTTAGGAGTACCTGCATATTATGGAGTCAGTCACTGTAGATTTGTGTCCCAGCTCGGACACTTACTGACTGGGTGCTCTCAGTCAAGTCACTTAGCCTCTCTGAATCTCACTTTCTCTTTCTATCAATGGGAGGATGGGCTCCATACTCTTTAGGATATTTCTCAGACTGGATTCTACCACTTTAGAGCACCAGCTTATAGTTGGAGTCAGAAGGCACGAAGTTCCTAACTGCAGACAATCTTGAAGAACACGAGGCAATTACAGAACCTTGGGAGGCAACCCAGAGTCAGAGGATGGGAGAAGAAGAGTAATGGAGACAAAAGAATGGTCATGGAAGTAGGAAGCCGACATAGCTGTAGCTTACAGTCATATTCCAGAAGTGCATGGGTAGCAGGTTTAGTCTAACATGTGGGCTGCCATCTTTGTTTTGTGAAGAGAAGACTGACTGGACATGAGCTTCCCTAGAAAAGGGACTTTGTCTATTTTGTTTACTGCTGTGTCCCCCATTCCTCAGGCAATGCCTTGAAAGTAACTTTATGAAGTCCCCCCTTGCTGCTTTTTCACAGAAGGGACTCAGGATCAGCCAACTGTTCTTGTGCTGACACCTACAACCTGGAACTTGAAGCCCATCATTCCAGGAAGCAATGTCATCAATAATTGTTAATGCACCAGGCTACTCCACACACTTTACCCATCCCATAAATGATCTCTGGCATTATTGGTACAATTCTTAAGTCCAAGGAACTTCTAAGGCTGGAATAAGGAAGAAAAAGAGGTAAGAGAATGCCTTGAGGATTAGGATTTCAGGACCATCTCAAGACCAAAAGTGAGGGACTACAGTATCTGATTTGGTTCATGTCTTCTTTTCCCCTGTTTCCACATATATAGCTTGGGCTTCAAGTGGTTTGTGACTTGTTCCCCTAGGAGCACTCTGAGACCCGAATTCTTCTCCTGGAAGCCAGTCCCCATGACAAGTGCCCACTGCACACTGCCAGGCTCCTTGCCATCATAGCCACAGTTCTTTATCTTGCTTTCGGATCCCTTCCTGATCTGGTCTATCTTACAATTGTCCCAGCTCAGGTGATGAGCCCATTACCACCAACTCCTAATCCCCAATACCCTGAACTCTAATGCTATATTTGGGTTTTCTTTCTTATGGCACTCCACAGAGGACTGCCAGCTTGCCAAAGGTCCTCTCACCATATGAACTGATTTCAGTTAGGTAGCTAGGAAGACATGGAGAGCATGTGACTAATTCACACTAAGGTGTGAAAGGCTGCTAGCATAATAACATCCCAAGAAGTATTTGCTTTTTGTAAAAGGGGACGTATTCACCCAAATGGATGTCTGGCAGAATATCTGGGAATGTAACAATGGAGTAATAAATTCCACATTCCTCTTTCCTAAAACCTTTTCCTGGTTTTCTTCTTCTCTTATGCCATTTCTTTGCTTTTAAAAGTCTAACATGATGTGACAAAATAGGAAATTCTCAGCACCATCAATATGCTTTTCTTGCCAACGATGTTGACTCTGAATCTAATCAAGTATTTAGAGTTAGCTTCTATTATTAGTTCACAGGAAATACAGGGATAGAGAAAAAATTTAAATGACACCGTGAGAAAGCAAATAGGCAAATATGTAATGTGGGCCCTTCTATAGGATAACTGTTGTGATTTCATCCACAAGTCAATTTGATTAGTTCACTCAGGCTGCTATAACAAAAAGGCCATAAATTGGGTGGGTTATAAACAACTGAAATTTATTTCTCACTGTTCTGGAGGCTGGGAAGTCCAAGATCAAGGTCCTCACAGATTTGGTGTCTGGTAAGGGCCTGCTTCCTGGTTTGTAAACAGCTGTCTTTTTACTATGTCCTCACATGGTGGAAGAGGCAAGGAAGTTCTTTCAGGCCTTTTTTAGAAGGGCACTGATTTTATAAGGGCACTAATCTCATTCACATGGGCTCTGCCCTTGTGGCATAATCACCTCGTAAAAGGCCCCACCTCCTAATACCATCACATTGAAGGCTGGGATTTCAATAAGTGAATTTAGAGGAGGACCACAAACATTTAGAAAAAAAATGGATAGAGGGCAGTTTAAGATGAAAAGATTTAAATAGACATAAGAACCAACTGTAGTATGTTGACCTTGTTAGACTGAACAAACCAACTGTAAAAGGACATTTTTGAGACAACTAGGAAAATTTTACTATGAACTGAATTTTTAATAATACTAAAATATACTGCTAATTTTGTAAGATGCAATAATAGTATATTATGTTTATTTTAAACTATATATTTTAGAGATACATAGGAAAGTGTGTAGAAGTGAAATGACATAGAAATGCCCAGAATTTATTTTAAAATGGTTGACAGTAGGAGGGAGAGAAGGAAAAAGAAAAAGAAAAAAAGGACAGATGAGGCTAGAGTAGCAAAAGGTTGATAAATGTTGAATCTGGGTGATGGGTCCATGGGGTTCCATGATATTATTCATTCTACTCTGGTGTCTGTATTAGTCCGTTTTCACACTGCTGATAAAGATATACCTGAGACTGGGAAGAAAAAGAGGTTTAATTGGACTTATAGTCCCATATGGCTGGGGAGGCCTCAGAACCATGGTGGGAGGTGAAAGGCACTTCTTACATGGTAGTGGCAGAGAAAAATGAGGAAGATGCAAAAGCAGAAACCCCTGATAAAACCATCAGGTATCATAAGACTTATTCACTACCACAAGAATAGTATAGGAGAAATCATCCCCATGATTCAAATTATCTCTCACTGGGTCCCTCCACAACACGTGGGAATTCTGGGAGTACAATTCAAGATGAGATTTGGGTGCAGGCACAGATTCAAACCATATCATTCTACCTCAGCCCCTCCAAATCTCATGTCCTCACATTTCAAAACTAATCACACCTTCCCAACAGTCCCCCCAAATCTTAACTCATTTCAGCATTAACCCAAAAGTCCACAGTCCAAAGTATTATCTAAGACAAGGCAAGTCCCTTCCACCTATAAGCCTGTTAAATCAAAAGCAAGCTAGTCACTTCCTAGATACAATGGAGGTACAGGCATTGGGTAAATACAGTCACTCCAAATGGGAGAAATTGACCAAAACTAAGGGGTTACAGGCCCCGTGCAAGTCCGAAATCTAGTGGGGCAATCAAATCTTAAAGCTCTAAAATGATCTCCTTTGACTCCATGTCTCACATTCAGGTCACGCTGAAGCAAGAGGTGAGTTTACATGGTCTTGGACAGCTCCACCCCTGTGGCTTTGCAGGGTACAGCCTCCCTCCCGGCTGCTTTCACGGCTGGCATTGAGTGTCTGTGGTTTTTCCAGGCACACAGTGCAAGCTGTCGGCGGATCTACCATTCTGGGGTCTGGAAGATGGTGGTCCTCTTCTCACAGCTCCCCTAGATTATGCCCCAGCAGAGACTCTGTGTGGGGGCTCCAACTGCATGTTTCCCTTCCATGTTGCTCTAGCAGAGGTTCTGCATGACAGCCCTGCCCTTGCAGCAAACTTCTGCCTGGACATCCAGACATTTTCATACATCCTCTGAAATCTAGGTGGAGGTTCCCAAACCTCAGTTCTTGACTTCTGTGTTCTTGCAGGCTCAACACCATGTGGAAGCTGCCAAGGCTTGGGACTTGCACCCTCTGAATTGGATTATTTGTGGGGGTTTGAATTCCTCATATATTCTGAATATTGGTCCCTCGTCTGATGAATAGTTTGCAAATACTTTCTCCCATTCTACAGGTTGTCTCCGCACAAGTTGAATTTTGTTCAACACCTTGTTGCTCAGCTTCTCAATGAATGTGGTGCTAGCTTGACCCCCACCTCCACCCCACAAACCTGCTCTTCCCCACAGCAGCAAATGCACATCATCACCCATCCAGTTGCTCAAACCCCAATTCTGAATCCCCCCTCTTCCATTGGTGCCATCAGCAGCTCCCATCAGCATACCTCCTAGAGCACACCCTGACTATCCTGCTCTCCCTCCCTAGCCAGAGTCCTCATCCTCCCTGGCTGGAACTGAACAGATTTACGAGGTCTCCCTGCTTCCTCCCACTGTCCCCTGCAACCCCCTGTCCTCCCACTGCCAACAGACTTTTGAAAACAAAAGGCAGATCATGCCATGCCTCTGTTTACAACTCTTTAGTAGCTTCTGACACCACTTAGAATCAAGTCCAGAATTCCCCTCTGGCTTCCAAGGTTCCACGTCTACACAGCCCAGCCACTGGGTCCACCCCACCTTCATCTGATGCCACCCTCCCTGTCCACACTCCACTCTGGCCACCCTGCCCTTCCTCACTTGCTCCTCCTTGGGGCCTTTGCCATGGAATGTTTTCTGGGCTCCCAATACCGTTTGTCCAAGTCTTCGCATGACTGGCTGCTCCTCAGCTCCAGAGAATTCATGCAGATGCCACCTCCTCCCAGAGGACTCCCTGACACCTGATGGAAGCAGCTACCATCCCATAACCCTGCTCATTTTCCTGGTGTTACTGATTGCCGTCTGAAAGTATCTTCTGTCTTTCTTAGTTTCCTTGTTCCTTGTCTCTTTTCTCCCATCTAGACATAAACTAGGACAACTGAATAACATGTAAGAGCCAGGACCTCATCCTGTTTGCCATCCCACCCCTATTCCTAGAATGAGACCTTACACAAAGGCACTCGATTGATGTCTAATAAGCAATCAACTGAATGCACAAAGTTGTGTGACCGGGGGTGAAGTCTCCATGTGTTTTCTGTGACTCACAGTGGGATCCAAGTTCTGTCAACACTTACTTGTGGCCTAGGGTCTCACACAAACAATAAAAGCATGGACCATCTTCTGACAGGTGGTCACATGAATGGCACTTTCTTGCCACCACCCACAGGTGGGAGAGTGTCTTTAACATAAAATGAACAGGCACAGGGGGTCACTCCCTTGGTGAGGGTGCCCACTCCGGGTACAGGGCTTTGAGACTCCACAGGGGAAATCAGTCTACCTGGAAAAGCGCCTCTGTTCCCAGCAGTTCCAGGAAACCCCAGGGCCTCCCAACATGTGGTCTTTTCTGCTCCAGGGAAGAACAATGTTTCAGAGACTGCCTTCCTGTCTTGTGGTCGGGCTATTCTTGTGCCTCAGAATGCCTTTCTGCTCAGTGCTGACAGCCGCCACCTCTCTCAGTGATGCCAGGCCTCTGGAGCTCCGCTTGGTGGGTGGTGAGGGCTCCTACAGCCTCCACGCCCACCTGGGCTCTGGTAAGCGTGCTGGGGAACTCAGAGCATGTGGCGTTGGGGGGGCTCCTCTCTGGCATTGCCCAGCTCTTCCTTCTCCTGCCAAACAAAGTGCTCTGCTTGGGCGGGGACAAGACTCTACTTTTAACTGTGGAACAAACAACAGACCAAGCCCTTTCTACCCTGGGAGAAGCAGGACTGCCCAGGACCTTGCCTCATTTGCTGATTTTTCTTAAGTTTGGAGCAGTACAGGAGGTGGTGGTAGAAACTTGTGCTTTCTCCGAGTCCGAAGAGTCTGCCACGGACCTGGGGGCAGGGCCGTTTTCTCATCATCACTTTCTGCTGGCCATGTTGGCATGCTGGCGGGCTCCTCCCTCTCTTCTCTCTGGCCTCCTGCAGACATGGTTTTCTACCTGCTGCTGCCCTCTGCTCTTCCACCAGCCCCCAGTTCATCACGCCTGGACTTCTCCAGAAACTGCTAACAGTTCCTTTTCCTCCTGCACTGCCCACTCACTCAGCATTACATCACCATCATCATACTTGCATGTCATCTTCATGGCCACCGTTGACCATATTCTCATGGTTAGGATGTGTCGCACTCTGCGTTAAGCAGGTTATATGTTGCATCTCATCCACTCCATATGAAGTAGTTACTGTTCTCTGCATTTCACAGATGAGGGAACTGAGCTCACAGCAGCTGAGGAACTTGTCCAGGGTCACCTCGCTGGTGAGGGGCAGAGCTGGGATGCTAACCCCATGCCAAGTCTGCTTGGCCCCTAGCTGTATGGCTTGCCCTGGCGGAGGGTTTAGGACATGCAGCCAGACTGCTGAGCCGGTCCTTCTGGTCCTAATCCTGTCAGTTGCGTGCTTTGTGATCTCTCTTAGCCTCGGTTTGCTCTTCTGTGACATGGGGACAGCAATAGCAACTTCTTCCCAGGGGTGTTGTGAGGATGAAAGGAGTGTGAAATGTTTAGAAGGGTGACTGCTAAACGCTCTGTAACAGGTGCAGAGAATGTGATGAGACACGGCCCCTGCCCTCAGGAACTTCTGGTTTAGTGGGAAAGATCATCGCAGCTTGGGATGGTCTAAATCACAGCGAGGAAAAGAATAAGTGCCACCAGTGTGAGTGGCAGGGACAGCTACCCCAGCCCGCTGTGTTGGCTTCCACTTGAGTGATGCCTAAGCTAGTGTGATTCTTATTTTTTTTTTAATTAGCTTTTATTTGGAATACATTTAGATTCATAGAAAAGTTGCAAAGATAATACCGCGTTTGCATATACTGTGCCCAGCTCTCCTGAAGAACATGCCACTTCCCCAGAAATAAGACAAAGGCAATGGGATGGGGGTAGATGTGTATCATGTTAGCTGTTCTCAGGCAAGCTCCCTCTGGGCATGTCCCACAGAAAGGCAAACATTGTAAAATCTGGGTCAGGCACAGTGGCTCAAGCCTGTAATCCCAGGACTTGTGGGAGGCCAAGGCAGGTGAATCACCTGAGGTCAAGAGTTTGAGACCAGCCTGACCAACATGGTGAAACCCCGTCTCTACTAAAACTACAAAAATTAGCTGGGTGTGGTGGTGGGTGCCTGTAATCCCAGCCACACGGGAGGCTGAGGCAGGAGAATCGCTTGAACTCAGGAGCTGGAGGTTGCAGTGAGCAAAGACTGTGGCATTGCACTCCAGCCTGGGTGACAAGAGCGAAACTCTGTCTCAAAGAAAAAAAAAAAAACCATCATGAATTCAAGGCCACCTCCAGACGGACTATCCTCCTACCTGGAGGGCTTGAGTGAGGGTTAGTCCACCAGCAAACTCAAGCAGGAAACACAGGATGGCCGTCTAGACTGGGGCTGAGCCCTGGCCCTCTAACCTCTGTGCTCATTCCTGAGCACAGAGGAGATCTCTCTCTTTGGCTCACTGATTCTGTCTTGGCCTTTCCTCACCATGAAGTTGTAAGTGACAGAGGCCACAGGTATGGTGGGAAAGGGTAATGGGGCTGACAAGGTCAGCTTTGGGCTTAGGTCTGCCCAAACCTCTATGTGGCTGACCCACTCGGGATTCCCGGATCTTCTCTTGGGCTTGGGACCAAAGCCATGGCTATGACTGCATTGCTGGCTTCATCTTTCCTGGCTGGCCAACCAGGGCAGGAGATCAGGGATCCTGTGCTCATTCATTCTTTCACTCAATACAGATACAGAGAAGAGCAGCCCTGAGCCCAGCACTGTGCCAGGCCCTAGGGGTACTGTGCTGGGCTCCTCACAAGGTTCCCTTCTCTAGATAGCCTGCCTTCAACAAGAATTGCAGACGGTGGAAAGATTTTCCTGGCCCTGTGTAGTTTCCTATAGCTGATGTAGTGGCTTAAAACAACAAAAATGTCTTATGTGGCAGTTCTAGCGGTCAGTTGTCCAAAATCAGTCTCATGGACCAAAGTCAAGGTGTTAATGGGGCTGGTTTCTTCTGGATGCTCACTTCCTTGCCTCTGCCAGCTTCTGAGGCCGCCTGCATTCCTTAGCTGGGGGCCTCCTTCTTTTACACTCAAAATAGCAGCGTAGCATCTCTTCTCCTCTCTGACTTCTGCTTCTATCCTTACATCTTCCTTCTCTTTTGTAAGGACCCTTGTGATTACAATGGATCCACCCAGGTAATCCAGGATAATCCCCCTATCATAATATTCTTAACTTAATCACATCTGCAAATTCCCCTTTGCCATATAAGGTAACATATTCACAGGTTCTGGGAATTAGAACATCAGCATCTTTGGAGGGCCATTATCCAGTCTACTGTAAGCTTTTTTTTTTTTTTTTTTTGAGACAGGGTCTTGCACTTTCCCTCAGGCTGGAGCACAGTGGCTACATCACAGCTCACTGCAGTCTGGAACTTGTGGGCTCAATGATCCTCCTGCCCCAGCCTTCTGAGTAGCTGGGATTATAGGCATGAGCCGCCACGTCCGGCCAAAGCTCTTTCTTGAAGTAGTTAAGAGCCCAGGCTCTGAAGTAAAGACTGGGGTTTGAATCCATGTCCCTGCCATTTTTCACTGTGTGACCTCCTATTACTCAATCCCTCTGTGCTTCAATTTCCTCGTCTGTAACATGAGGCTAACAGCTACCTGAAGGATTGATATGAGAATTAAACAAGCGATCACAGGGGTTCTAGCCAGAGGTCTTAGTTATTAACAACGAAAGTGGCCTTCGGCTGCTTTAAGCAGAAAGATAACAGCTCATTGTCTCTAGGAAGGCTGGAAATCCAGGGTCAGACAAAGCCAGAACAAGAGAGAAGTCAGCGGCCAGAACCACAATCCAAGCCATGCTATGGAACCCACAGATGAGGCTTCCTGTTTACCACCTGCAGCCCAAGGCACCCTACTCCTGTTGCTACCATTTGTGGCCCGGCCACTCTAGCACACTTGCAGCTGTGGAGCGACACTTCCCATGGCTTCTGGCCGGAGTCCAGTTTTGGACAGGAGCATCGGATTAGCTGGCTCTGGTCACATGTCCACTTCCTGGTTGCAAGGAGAGCAAGGATCTGGCTTTCTTCACTTCTTGGTGGAAAGCTGACTCTCCTCTCCCTACTCTCATCCTGGGATGGAGAATTCCCCAAACATAAAAAGGGGTTCAGCCCCCAAATCAAGCATTCAGTCAATGCCAGCAATGATTATTATTAGTCCAGGCTCTCCGTTGAGAGTCGTGGTAAAATTGAACTCACTCCCTGGAATTGGACAGGGAGGCAGAGTATGAGCTCTTGTCCAGCCTTGCTAGGATGTGGCCCTGTGCCACAGGCACTGTCACCCAGATGCCAGCCAAACACGGAGAAGGTCAGTAGTCCCTGAACACCTGTCTGGTTGGTGAGACCCTGCTTGGACCAGACAGCCTAGAGAGTTGAGTACTTCATCAGCTTTTGTTGGATGGAGGACAAAAATCAAAACAAAACAGAGAGTGAGAATGAGCGTGCAACAAGAAAAGGCATCCGAAAGATGTTTTTAATGTGCATCAGATTATGCAGCCAAGCCAGGGGCCTCTGCCTGGCTTCCCGGCATGTTCCTGCCTGAAGACAACTTGATGATTTGAAGGGAGCCGCGGTCAGATTGTATACCTGTCAACTGCCTCTCCACGCTCACTGGGGCATGGGGCTGTAATGAGGCCTGACACCTCAGGAATCTGGCAGGATGCAAAACAGCCGCAGAGGGCAGGGGGGAGGCAGGCGGGGCCTGCTCTGGCCACTTGGGCCTGCCTGGAATGTTCCAGAAGAGTACCAGAGGGGACCCAGGGGGTCCAGCTCTAGGTTCTTAGCCACTTGCTGGTAGGACAATGAGAAAAATCACATCAGCTCTCTGAACCTCAGTTTCCTCATCTATAAAATGGGTTTTACTCTCCCCTTAAAGGTTTATTGGGAAGATCCAAGAAAGTATATACAAAGTGCCTAACATGGCAATGCAATAAATGATCGTGATAAATATTATCATCATCGTCAACATCCTTGTCAACCCATTCGATCCTTTCTGCTTTAATTGCCTGTTTCAGTGCTTCGGCTTCCACTATTCGAGAATTTGTTCACCATTATTAATTGGTTTGCTTTTGTGAGAAACTGCTGGGAGGATTTTTAGGCTAAGAGAGATTTTAGAGATGATTTTGACCAACTTATTCATCCTATTGTGGAGGAAATTAAGGCTCAGAGAAGAGAGATTATTTACCCAAGGTTGAACTGCTTGGTGTTGGAGGAGTTTCAACAGCAACAATGCTGGAGAGGACATGGAAGTCCCTGATGCCTGGGGCAGAGGAGTACAAGGAGCCCTGGGCTTGATCGTATTCCTGGAACTACTTCCATGACTCTAATCCCAGGCATGTTAGATAAATTCAGAGAAGAGACACAGACAAGGCATCAACCATCATTCTGGAGTTGAGTGTCATCTCAGTCCTGGGAGGTCACTGATTAGGCAAAGTCAAGGTGTCCTGAGTCCTGGTGCCCTGGTAGAAAAAACTGACACTTCCACAGCTCATCCTAGTCACATTCTAGGAACTGCATATTGCAGGCCTGGAGAGAGAGAGAGGTGAAGTCTTCTTGGAGGGTGGATGTGTTCATAGGAGCTGGTATTGGAGCTAGCCTTCAAGTCAATCACAAGATGTGATTCTGGGGAAAGGGGTTTTAAAAAAAAATCACATCTGGTTAAGGCATAAGGAGGGGCTTTGTGAGGGAGATGGGACTGGCCCTATGCCTTGGAGAGGAATAGGATTTCTACAGACAGAAGAGGGTAGAAGGGCAAGCCTTGCACCAGGCACAGCCTGACGTTTCTGTGCAGGGAAGGGAGTCACCGCGAGCACTCCAGAGGAGGCCTGAGCGGAGCGCAGCGCCATCATTATCACTGCCCAGCCAGAATCGGGCAGGAGGAAGCCCGAAGCAGCCCATGTGAGGGAGACACCACAGATGGAGGGCAGGTGCTGCGGCAGCCCCTCCTTCCCCTGGAGAGCCTGGATTCTTAGAGGCTGAAGTTGGCCATTTCTTGTTAGGTGTGGGCTCTAGCTCTCTGAACAATGTTTGCTAAAAGATGGAGCCAGGACCTGCCAAGGACATTGCACCCTAGTGAGCGGGGATTAGGGCTTACCCAAAGTCTCATCACTGATGTAATCATAAATCATTCACAGGAGACTATGCAGTTCCTGACTGTCAAGTTGGCTATTGAGTTTCCATCATGTCCTTCCAAGGGAGGGTTTAGTTCTCCAGAGGAAGCAAGGCATTGGAGAAAGGTCAGAGTTTAGAAACACACACATTTGGGTTGGAGTTCCCACTCTGCCCCATTCTAGCTCAGAGACCTTAAGCAAGTTGCTTAATCTTCCTGAGCCTCAGTTTTCTCACCTATGAAGTAGGAATTATAACATATCCCCCATGGGGTCATTGCAGGATTAAATGAGATCACAGATGTAAGGTAAATGAAAAGAAGTAAAGGTATGTAACTTTGCCTGGTACATTCTAGGTGCTTTGCAAACACTCTCCTTTCCCCTCTTCACTGGCTGTGTCTGAAGCATAGTTGTTGAGTTACAAGAATGACTTCAGGTGTGGCTAAGGCAAGACACCAAACTAGACAAAACCACCATTTACATCACTTCTAGGCACTCAGCTTGAGCTGGCTGTGCAAGGGTTTCCCTGCCCTTTCCCAGCCAGCATTCCAGGCAGAAAACTTCTTGGAAAAGCCAGGTGTATCAAAAGGGCACGATACTTGGACCTGGAGTAAAATAAAATGGGCCACTGAGTTTTGGGCTCCTAAATGTCAATTACTAGTGGCATCACCAGGCTGTGCACTGATGCTTCCCCCTCAGTGACTCTTGGTGACAGTGGAGCCCACACTCCATGCCCGTTTTGTCCTGCTTCTCCTGCTCCAGTTCCTCTCCTATGCCTCATCCCCAGGTGTGTCCTCTAGGTTGAGTATTGCCTGGAACCCCGCCTTCCCTCAGACGGCCTTTCCCCCTGGGGATGTGTGTGCTTTTCCCTCCTCTGGACATGCATTCCTTCAATGGCTGCAGCTGGAACTAAAAGCTGTACATTTGCTTCTGTGTTGGGGTTTTATTGTTTAATTCTTTTGTGCATAGTTATTCCTTGGCAAATTTCTACCATGCCAGACTGCCCTTTACCAAGCCCCACTCAGCTAAGAGAGGACCATCATCCTCTCTGGCACTGGTCCTACCTCGGTCCTGCCAACTTACCCATCAACACTTCCCAGGACACCCAAGCTCCAGCTCTGTGACAGCTGCATTCATCAGGTCTCTTGATTGCAAGTGATGGAAACCCAGTTGAATGCACTGAGTGTAGAATAGAATAGAATAGAATAAGAATGGAATAAAATAAAAATTAGCTAATACAACTGGGAGGTATGGGGATGAAGACAGGACTAAATCCAGAGTTCAAAAATGCTAACAATCAATCATTTCTTCATGCCCTGCCCCCGCCTCTTACTCTCTGCATGCCTCACTCTTACCTCCTGCAGGTGGGCTACTTTACAGGATAAAGAAAAGTCTGGATTCCAACCTCCAGCTCCCCAATCTATCAGCTGCAGAAGGACTGAAGCCAGCTTCCTGCTCCCAGTGTCCTTCTCAGGGAAGAACTCTGATTGGCCCTGTGGAGTCACATGTCCTTCCCTGACCCAATTTCTGGGGCCAGGAGGATGTTGGGATAATTATCCAGCCTGGGCCTGCCTGTACCTCCCCTGAGGCTCAGGGGCAGGGCAGCTTGCTACCAGAAGCATGAAGATAGGGAGCAAACTTATGCCCAATGAAAAGAATTGTTTCCATAGACCAGGAGAGGGCCAAGGAGTGGGAGGGAGGGAGTGCCCATCCTGTGGGGAGCAGAGGGCATCAGGGTGCCCTTGAGTTGGCCCAGGAGGGTTTGAACAAGAGTGGGAGGCTCCAAACTCTGGGCTATCCCAGGAACTGAAACGAGAGGCGAGGCGAGGGAAGGGGCCCAGTGGGAAGAAACAGAGCAAAGGAGGAGCTGCAGGTCCGTCTGCTGAGAGGAGTCCCAGTTGCCCCAGCAGAGAGGGGCCATGGGGCAGGAGCCCCGGTGGGAGGATGAGAGCCAGGAATTTAAGGAATGCCAAGGCTGCCCAGTGGGCAGAGCTACCCCAAAGGCTGGTAACAGATGCTGACTGGGAGGCAGGGGCACCCTGCTGCTCCCCAGGTCTGTTCCTTATTTGCTCCTCCCACCCTGCCCCTCAGGGGTTCTGGCAAGAGCCCCTGCTGTTCAGAAGGTGGAGGATCTTACCTGCCTGCACTGTTAACTCACTGTGTGCTCCTTGGCCATCTGCAGCCTCAGTTTCCCCACCAGTAAAGTGAAGAGGATAGAATAGAAGTGGCCTCAGCTCTACTTCTCTTCCCCAGCTCCTCCTCCCCATCGCGCCCAGAAATGAGAGCACCCCAGAAGGCCCTTGGAACCCAGGAATGTGCCCCAGGCCTCGGCCTTCCCTCAGCTCCTCCCTGAGGAAGCCAGGGAGCCGTTGGCAGGGGTGGCTCCAGGTCCCCTCCCTATCCCTCCCCTCCCCGCCCCGTTCCTGCTTCCCCTCTCTTTCCTCTTCTGACTGCAAAGCACATACAGATGTGGGGCTGTCGGCCACAATCAGGGCGTTCAGGTGAGGAATGGGGCCTGGCAGCCCTTGGCTTGTACTCGTTTGCCTGAGCGCAATTTCCCCGTAATTACACTTCCTAACTTTTCAGCATCTGTGAAAGATCATCTTCTGACACAGCGGAGTCAGGCTTGCGCCGGCCAGGAGGCACGGCCCTTCGCTCGGAATCATTTTCAACAGGCAGAGAAAACACATTCGTTCTTTCTTTCCGGCGTGAAGGACGTCCCCAGGAGGCAAGCTCAGAGGTGTCTTGGAGCCTGCCACCGGCATCCTCTCACGCATTCTGGCTCCCCACCCATCGCAGTGCCGCCGAGATAGTCACCCACTGGAATTACCACCCGCCTACTTTGTCAGTCACTCATGGTGACATTTATGAGGACACTCACACTATTGCCCCCCACCACACACACACAACTGCTCCAGTTCCACCTCCTTACACCTTCACCAGCCACATTCCCTGAAGTCACCTGTCTACAGCCCACACCCACACCATCACCCTTTGTGACACGCACTACTTTCTTCCTGTCACCCCAAGTGGTGCTGATGTCATCCTCCCACATTTGCCCCATGCCACACCCAACCCCACTGCCCTGCAGCCTGCAAACCCATCTACCCTGTCCACACCAATGCCCTGGGTTCAGCAGAAGTTCTGTTCAGGGCAAGAGCAAGCAGAGCGCCTATGCAGCCTCTCCCAGGATCTTGGATGAAGACTTGCTTTAACAAGATGCGGGGGCCAGGAGGAGAAGCAGGGAGAACTACAGGCCTCAGAAACCCTGCAGAAGAAGGAGCCAGTAGGCACCTTGTAAATACATTCGAAATGTGGCCAGGGCCGGGCTCAAGCCTGTAATCCCAGCATTTTGGGAGGCCGAGATGGGCAGATTGCTTGAGGCCAGGAGTTCAGGACCAGTATGGGCAACATGGCGAAACCCCATCTCTACAAAAAAATACAAAAAAATTTGCCAGGCATGGTGACACCCACCTGTGGTCCCAGCTACTTGGGAGGCTAAGTCTAAGCCTGAGAAGTCAAGGGTGCAGTGAACTGAGATTGTGCCACGGCACTCCAGCTTGGACAGCAGAGTAAGGCTCTTGTGAGTAAGCAAGAAGGAAGGAAGGAAGGAAGGAAGGAAGGAAGGAAGGAAGGAAGGAGAGAGAAGAAAGAAAGAAAAGAAAGAAAGAAGGAAAAAGGAAGGAAGGAAGGAAGAAAGAGAGAGAGAGAGAAAGAAAGAAAGAAGAAAGAAAGAAAGAAAGAAAGAAAGAAAGAAAGAAAGAAAGAAAGAAAGAAAGAAAGAAAGAAAGAAAGAAAGAAAGAAAGAAAGAAAGAAAATGAGTGTGGCCAGGTTCTGGACAATAAACAACAGCTCAAGGGACAGGAAGACACAGGGTGTGGGAGGACAGCTGGGGGAGGAGGCCCTCATATACTCTAATCTCCTCCATCTGGGGCCTGATGGCCAACAGGGCAGGGGACTCAACCCTGCTGCCTCCTGGAAAACAGACTATCAGCCAGGAAAGGCTCTCCCACTCTTATGAAAACCAAATCCCCCCAGGGCAAGTCATGCCACAAACCCAATCTTCAGAGGTGGCCTCTCTGCTCTTGCAGTTCTGTAGGAAACATCGTTACTTCCAAGACCAAGAATCTGGAAGGAGCCTGGGTGTGGGGCAGGGTTGCAAGCAAGCTTTGCATTTCGTCCAGAGAGGCAGATAGGAGGCATATGTCCCCTAGCCTGAGCCCATAGCAGACATCACTAATCCACCATGGCACAGAGAGGTTAAATCATTTGGCAAATGTCACACAGCTGATAAACTCAAGGAGCCAACTTGGGCAGTCTGGATTCAGAGTCTTTGATCCTTAGCCACTATGCTGCATGATCCTATGTAAGTTCTGGTTCCTAGCCTCAGAAGGGGCACATGTACCTGGTACAGCTCCTAGCAGAATAAGAGATAAAAACAAACACCCTCAGGGAAGGAGGGATTAGAAAGCAGGGGCTAAATGTGAGGTTTGGTGCAGATATAAATCCAAAGCCAGGTCCTGACACTTACTGGCTGTGGGATCTGGGGCAGGCACATAAACTTTTGGAGCCCTTTCTCTTCTATTGTGAAATGGAGACGATAATGCTCTTAGAAAACTATGTAGATCCCCTGGTTCTAAATGAATAGCAGTCTTGATGCTCTAAGAAGCCAAGTTCTAGCAGCATTATTCACAATAGCCAGCAGGTAGAAGCAACCCATGTGTTCATTGACAGGTGAGTGGATAAGCAAAATGTGGTCTATTCGTGTAATAGAATACTATTCAGCCTTGAAAAGAAAAGACATTCTGATACATGCTGTGACATGGATGAATGAACCTTAAGGACATTATGCTAAATGAAATAAGCCAGTCACAAAAAGACAATCACTATATGATTCCACTTATGCAAGGCACCTAGAGCAGTAAATTCCTGGAGATGGAAAGTAGAATGGGGTTGCCAGGGGCTGGGGGGAAAGGGAAATGAGCTGTCTAATGGGCACAGAGTTTCAGATTTGCAAGACGAAAAAGTTCTGGAGATGTGATTCACAACAATGGGAATATACTTAACACTACTGAGCTGTACAATTAAAATGGTATAAAATGGTAAATGTTATGTATATTTTACCACAACTAAAAAACAAAACTATCTAGCAAAAAACAATGGCTCAATAGAATGAGTTAGGTGATGTGGGTGTGGAAGAGAGGAGGCACCTGCAGCTCTTCCTTTGTTCTGTTTTTTCCCACTGGGCCCCTTCCCTCACCTCTGCTTCCAGCTCCTGGATGACCAGGGTAGGGCTGGAGAAACCATCCGAAAGCTAGCACCTGAGATGAGGTTTTGAAGGGGACACATGAGACAAGAAAGGCTCAGAGGCAGGAATGTGCCCATTACCGAGAAATCCAGCCAATTTTCTCAGCTGGATTATCAGTCCCACCTCACATTCCCCCAACCCCACTTGGTGCAGAAGAGAGAATGCATTGTTGGGACATCTTGGTGGAGGAATGGAAGGTCCAGGCTGGAAGGGGCAGTGGGTGGCGAGCAGGCCAGCAGGAGGCCAGGGCACAGGGCAGGGAGGGCAGTCTGCCAGACAGCACTGAGATCTCAGTGGATTCCTGTGCTGGCCCCACCCTGGAGAGCCTGTCCCCATGGTGGGTGTCAGCCCCATCACAGGACAGCAAATGTTGAGTGAGCACCTATTCTGCATCAAGCTAGGCAGAACATTACGGGGTTAGGGGTATGTGGAAACCAGAGACAAAAGACCCATCCCAGCCCTTGACACCAGGCATAGTGACATGGCGGAGTCAGGGAACCCCGGGCCCTGTACAGACTGGCTCCCTCAACTGCATGCCTCTCCTGTGTTGCAATGCTTCATCCTGGAGGGTCCTGTCAGTCTGATTAAACATCATCTTTCCCTCAAGGGCAGGGACAAAGCTCATTCCTTCTATTCATTTAGTAAAATTCCCCCAGGGCCTCTCTGTACCCCACCACAGGGAGGGGTGCCCTGGCCTTGCCTCTCCTGCTTCTCTTGAGTGCAAATCCTGGCTCTTCCGCCTACTACTTCCACAACCCCTTTGTGCCTCAGCTTTCTTATCTTTAAAATGGGAATATTAATATTACCTGATTCATGGGATTGAAAAGCAACTACAACCCTTGTACATAGGATTCCATAAATATGAGCTGATTTCATTTTTCTCACTGCTTCATCATCTTCTGCACCCTTTCCCTCTTCTTATCCATTCTGTTCATCTGACTCTGGGTGAAAATACATTATGTACTTTTTAAATGCATAAATAAGGCCCATTCAGTGCAGAGGGCTAACTTGAATGCTGTTTCTTCACATGCCAGTTAGGGGTCATTGCTGGAGGAACAGTCTTGGTAGAGGAATGGAAAGTCCAGGCTGGAAGGGGCGGTGAGTGGCAAGCAGCCAGCAGGAGGCCAAGGCACAGGGCAGGGAGGACAGTCTTCCTTGTTCTTTAACACACTCTCTCCTGCCACCTTGTGATGAAGGTGCCTGCTTCCCCTTCACCTTCCGCCATGACTGTAAGTTTCCTGAGGCCTCCTAGCCATGCTTCCTATTAAGCCTGTGGAACTGTGAGTCAGTTGAACATTTTTCCTTTATAATTACCCAGTCTCAGGTGTTATTCTTTATAGCAGTATGAGAACAGACTAACAGACATTCTCATGGACTACTACCCATCCCTTGCCAAGGAGACAGAGGGACCCCAATTCAGAAACAGGTGTGCAACTCAAGGCCTCCACTCCTGCCGAGGGTGTATTTCTACTGGGGGAAGGAAGGGTAAGGAAAAAGAAAAGGAGTAACACATTTCAGAGTGAAAAATCACTAGGAAGAAATAAAACAGGATGATGTGATAGAAAGCTAGGAACACTCCTGGTGTATGTGGGGCCCATCAAAGGCCCATGAAAGCTTTTGGCCATTCTTTCTTCTCTCCACCCCATGGCTCCATCCCACATTCTAAGGGGCTGCCCATGAACATGCATAGCCACATAAAAGCTCAGTCTGTCTCCCCAACCTCACCATATGCCAAATAGCACCCTTGGACCACCCTTGAGCCTAGGGGTGCTCACACAAGCAGCATGGCTGGTCCTTAGAGAACAGGCCAGGGGAAGAGGTCCCCAGTCCTAAAAGTAGGCCCAGAATGTTTGGACAGGGAATTCCAGAGTCCTCAGGACCCCGAGTGTGGTCTAGAAAAAGGATGTGTTCTTCAGGTGGGCACAGCACCTCAGCCCATGGTCTTCTTATTGCATGAGTTGGGTGCAGCCAGAGGTGGGACAGAGCAGGGCCCTATGAGTCAGGTTCTAGAAGTGTCCCATTCTAAGGGTGGTCCTAGAGGAAGCTGCAGCAGCAGTGGTGCTGACTCTGTGCAGATAATGAGAGAAGGCCCCCAAGGGAGGGGACCTGTGAATAGAGATCTGGTCAGGAAGCAGGCAGCCTCAGAAACTCTGGGGAAAGGCTTTTGGGGCCAGGGAGTAGCTCCCCCAGCTTTCCAGGCCCACTGACCAACCACTAGTCCCATGCACTACCCAGCCAAGTTGGAAGGGGCCCCAGGAGAGGCCACCTGGAAGCAATCTTTCCCAGCCAGCTCCCTGAAAGTGAAAGCCATTCTCTTTGATAGTCCCAAATTGCCTTTCTTTCTCCCTTCCTTCTAGGGAGGGAGGCTGCAGGAGTCTGGAAGGCAAATGTGGAAGGAAATTAGCTGAATGGTCTCAATTCTCCAGCACTGGGTGAGCAGCTCTGGAGGCTTATTGGTCAGGACTGTCTCCTCATTCCCCTCCTTATTGACTGCCGAGCATAGAATCTCTCAAGACAGAGTTCCACTCTTCTAGACCAAGGTATCCTGTGTGACCCTAGAACCATTACTTTCCCTCTCTGATCCTCTGTTCTTCAGCTCCTGAAAAGGAGACATGCAAAAGATCCAACTTCCTAACAATGTTGGAAGCTTCCATTCTGTCCCTGTGTCTTCCCAAGCACCGTTTTGGACTTCTTTGTCTGACACCCAAATAACGTTCAGTTATAGTTCATCTTGCAGACTTTTAAAAACGTGTCTTCAAATTCTTTGGCATTCCTTTCATCAAGAGGTGGGTTCCCCCACCTCTTGAGTCTGGGCCAGCCTTAGTGACTGGTTAATGACTAGACTATGGCAGAATGACACTACCTGACTTCTAAGGGTAGATCATAAAAGGTGAGGCTGCTGCTTCTGGGTTCACTGAATATCCATGCTCGAGCCCTGAGCCTCCTGTAAGATGTTCTACTACAATGAGGCCACTATGCAGTGAGGAAATACAATGTGGCTCTCATGGAGAGACCATACAGGATGTCCAGCAGTTTCTAGAAGACATAGAGAAACTTGACTAGCTCCCAGCCAACCCTTCCACCCCTCACCACTCCAGCTTCAGCCTCCATCTGTCTGGAACAGCATGAGAGGCCACAAACCAGAACCGCCCTGCAGAGCCCTTCCTGGATTCTTGACCTACAGAAACTGTGAGTGATGCTAAAACGACTGCAGTCATTTCTAGCCCAGAGTTTTGTGTTTGTAATGAGAACCCATGGGAGCACAACATGGCCCCCTCCTCTGCCTATGCTGGACTTTTTCTGTTTGCTCTTCTGGGTCCCTCTCCATCCTTCTCCACCCTGCTCTGAAGCCCCACGAGACTGACTTCCCCAGCTACCCATCTGCTGTGTAAACTCCATCATCAGTCTCCCCTGCCCTCTGGTTTCTGGCTGGATTCTGCCAATTGGGGGCACTGTGAAGAGAGTGGGAGGGAGAAGGAGAAGGAGGTCAGGGCATTTATTCCAGCACCCTCCCTGCCAGGTCGCCATGGCCCAGCCATGCTCCTCTACCAAAGGCCACATCTCCTACCAGGCTACCTTCGCTATGTAGCTTGCTTTCAGTGTTCCAGTAACTGCCTCCTCCTTGCCCCTTCAGGTGTAGGTAATCATCATCCTCCTCCTCCCAAGTCCCTGTGCTTCTTTGTCCCTTTTCCATTTCCCTGGAAACCAACTATGCCTTTTCAAACAGCCCACGACTGAACTTTTATGTAGCTACACATATGCATGGACAGCCCCTTAGGATGAGGGATGGAGCTATGGAATGGAGAGAAGAGGGCATAGGCCAGAGACTTTCATTTGACTTTATTTAACTCTCTTTGATTCACCTGCCTGAATGTATTCTGTTTCCTTCAGGGCCCTGACTGAGGGCTGATACCAACCCAAATCATCTGATTGCATTCCACACACCACTGTTTAACATTGTCCCATTCCCAAGCAGCACATCCATATCTGCATATCTGACAAACATTTATTCACCACCTGTTGAGTGTCTGGCCTTCTTCTAGGGTCAGGGATAGAGCAATATCAGGGGTGTGGGCATAGGGTAAACAAGTACAGCATAGGAAATAATTTTCGATAGTGATGAGTCAATGAAGAAGATAAAGCAGGGTGATGGGATAGAGGAAGACACACCACCCCAGACGTTTCTCTGAAGGCTGCCTGAGATAAAGTCCACATGGAATATTTTCCAGTATTGGAAAAGCTGCCCTCGCACACCATGTGCACATTTTTTAGCACACGATAGTACAACAGTCTTCCACAGCCACTTCCTAGTTGTTCAGTTGGAAGAACAAAGCAAGAAATGAAGCTCATGGTTGTTTCTGTGAACTTCCTGAAAGATTCTCATAGGTTGATCCAAGTTGGGGTAACAAGGGCTATAGCTTGACTGAGCTCCAATACAGATGAAATCAAAGTAGCAGAACTCATCTTTAGCATTTCTGTAGAATCCACAGCTCATTTCTCCCTGATATGCGCTGCACAGTCAGCTCTGACCTGGGGTTCTGCTCATCTTGGAAAGATGATAGATAAGGCCAGAGAGGGCTCTGGGGAAATGGTCCAAAGTCTGTTAGCAAAGAACAGTGGCACCAGGCAAGGCCTCTGAGGTCAGATCTCCCTTCTCTCCTCAAAAGCAGAGAGCCAGTTCCCATGACACCCACCCTGGCCTGCACCTCAGCTGGGTGCATACAATGCAGCCACTTGTTTGAGACCCCAGTGAGGCCATGGGCCTTTTTGCCCTGGGATGGACTGCAATGAGCATAAGAGCTAGGTCATTTTCTCTGCCTTTGGGGAGCCTTTCCCAACAAGTTTGGCTACGAGTCCCCTACTTTCCGGGAGCTTTCTCACTTTTATCAGCTCTACAACACTTCTTCCACCTGGGATTCTCACTTGCTCCTCTCTGACGCTTCAAATTCTAGAACATCATGGTCAGTAAAGATGTCAACCTAGTCACCACCCTCATTTTACAGATGAGGAAGATGAGGCCCACGGATGGGGTTGAGTTACCCAAGCTCCCATAGTGGATGCAAGAACTCCAAGTAGAACCCAGGCCTGGCCTGCTACCCATTGTAGTCCTATTCCCATTTGCCTTGCTCTCATTTCATGAGGCTAGCTCAAGCCCACCCTCTCCAAAATGTCTGCCCTGACACCCGAAGCTCATTTGCTCTTCCCCATTCTCATCTCTGAGAGCCCTGGCTGTGCCCTGCTCAGTTGGCAACTGAGTATGTGCACCCTATTCTCTGGTTGTTCTTGTGTACAAATTGGGCTTCTCCAAAGAGAGTATGACCTCCAGGAGGGCTGGGACCCTTTTGTCTCCTCTTGTCGCCATCAGAATTCCTAGCAGAGGGCCAGTTTTACACCAACTCTTTGGTATATGCTTCTGGCCTAATTAACTAATTAACTGGTAGCATTTTCCCCACTGAACTACCTCCCTCCACCTAAGAGGAAGTAGAGAATTTTTAACTAAGGAGCTGAAGCAAACACAGAAAAACTTGAACATTCCAGCTCATCAAGCTCATCTCTGAATGCCCAGCATTTTGGATGAGTGAGTTGGTAGGTGGGTATCAGAGTGTCCTCTGTGATCAAAGGGGCTGCTGCAAGAGAATACCTCTTGAAGAAATGTATTTCTGGGGAGGCTTTGGAAGTTGACTCCAGGGATGAATTTGGGTAGATTCCAAGGCCATGGAAAAACTCAGTGTCCATGGTTACAGGATAACGTTCTACCATATTGAGTCCTCCTCTGTTTCCCTGGAGAAGCAGTCGTAACCCCTGGCCTCTCTCTCCAGATGATGCCACTGGCCAGAAGAGAAAGGAGAAGGGACAGCAGGCCAGGATTCTAGGCTATAATTATCCCTGTGAGCCACCCAGTTTTTCACAGGGTGTTTCTCCTGTGATTTTCAGTGTATTTTCATCTTTTTAGCCTCTTCCCTTGGCTTCTTTGTGGCAGTTTTTCCAAATGGTCAGCATAGTGATAGAAGCCCAGCTTGTCCAAGAAGAGCCTCTCCTTGGTCTTGGCTCCTCTGCCCACTCCCCTGGGTGACCCATTGCTCAGCTGGCCCGTGCCTGGGACTGGGGAGACAAAGACCCCCTCTTTGGATCAGGACGTGACCTGTGCTCACTGGAGCTTTTACGCATCTCTGCAATTCCTGCCTTTATCAGATTAGCTTTAATTATACAAATGAAAATCACATGGAGCAGAGAGGGAAGGAAGTCCTGGGCTTTCAGGGGTACCTTTTAACAGAAGGGTGGGGGCAGGGTAGCCATTAGGAAAGCAGAGGGACAGTGGGTGGAGATCCCCATGCACAGATGTGGGTGCATGCAAGGACCTTCAATGAAGAAGTCTGGGCATCTACCCAGAAAGGCAAATATGCCATCATCAACTTGGAAGAGACCTTGGGACCGCCTATCAAGAAGGGCTATAGTCCCAGATCCCTTTGGGACTCTGCTGAATACAGTAAGCCATAGATGTAATTTTTTAATTTTGTATGTAGTCACATTAACAATTTTTAAAGAAACTAATTCATTTTGATAATAATAATAAATTCTAATAATAAACTTTAACAACATATTTTATTTAACCTAATATATCGAAAATATTATCATTGCAACATATAACCAATATGAAAATAATTCATGAGATAGTTTACATTCTTTTTTCCACACTAAGTTTTCAACATCTGCTATGTGTTTTACTCCTACAGCCCATCTCAATTTGGACTAGCCACATTTCAAGTGCTCTATAGCCTCCGGCTGCCATACTTTGGGTAAATAGCTGTTCTGGTTTGTCCAGGACTGTCTTGGTTTTAGCACGGACAGTCCCACGTCCCAGGAAATCCCTTAGTCCCAGGTAAACTGAGATGGTTGGTTGCTCTGAATTGGATAGCACAGCCCTAGACCTTCTCCCCAGAAAAATGCACAGACATTTGACCCACAAGTTCCAGAGGTTTAGTGCTCTTTCTTGATTCTTCATTGGGGAATGTGAGATTCAATGTTACAGGCTCCCATTCTACAGATAGAGAAGGCATAACCCAGAATGGACTTGCACAGGGCCACATGGTGACTTTGCAATTAGAACTGTGACCAGACCCGTGCATCCTGATTTCACGATGTTCAGTGCCAGCCACCAGGGGTGCTTGGCAGAGCACAATGCCTGTCTGTGGTTCCGGAGTGTGAGCAGTGTTGAATAGAGGGGGGCTGATGCCCTGCAGCTCTGTGGTTCCTAGGATAAGCAGGTGCCCTCTCTGCCACACAACAGGGCTGTAAGCTGTCTATCCCAGACAGGCAGCAGAGGCGACACCAGGGATAGTGTTAGCCAAGTAGGCACATAAAACTCCTGGCATGTGAGATGGTTTCGTGTTTCATGACTTTGACTCCCAGAGTGACAAAGCTGCATTCTTTTCAGAATTCTCTTTCTATCCTTCTGATTTGTCAAAGAGAAAGTGTTGATGTGCAGTTAGGATGTCTGACATCAATGCTTGCCGGTCCCTCTCTTCAACAGAGAGAGAGACCCAGCCTTAGGCTAGCAGAAGGTATCCATGTGTTCTTAGGATTTTCTTTTTTACTTTTTATTTTTAAATAATTATAGATTCACAGGAAGTTGCCTTGTGAATATATCCTTCATCCAATTTCCCCCAGTTCTTAAATAACTATAGTGTAACATTAAAACCACAAAACTGACATTACCACAATGTATGTGTATAGTTTTATATGCCTATTTATTTATTTATTGAGACAGGCTGCTGCTCTGTTGCTTGGGCTAGAGTGCGATGGCATGATCCTAGCTCACCACAGCCTCAACCTTCTAGGCTCAAGTGATCCTCCTGCCTCAGCCTCTTGAGTAGCTGAGACTACAGGCATGAGCTACCACACTCAGTCACTTGATGCCATTTTATCAGGTGTAGATTCTTGTACCACCACCACCAACATCTGCCTGCCTTTTAATAACATTATTTTGTTTCCCTTCTGTTAATTTTTTCTTCTTTATTCCCTTCATGCAATTGAAACTGTTTTTTCATTTACAGTAATGATATAACATTTCCCTTTAAATAAATTTCCTTAAGTAGAAAGAAAAAACATAAGCAGAGTTGAGGAGTTTTATTAAATATCAGTGATATAGAGGAACTTTATTAAATATTGATTAGTGGTATAGATGATATAGATGATATCCAGGTATGACAAAGTTTGTGAAAACGTCATGTAAGGGCCAAGCATAGCGGTTCACACCTGTAATCCCAGCACTTTGGGAGGCTGAGGCAGGCGGATCACCTGAGGTCGGGGATTCGAGACCAGCCTGGTCAACATGGAGAAACCCCATCTCTAGTGGAAATACAAAAGTAGCCGGGCGTGGCGGTGCATGCCTGTAATCCCAGCTACCAGGGAGGCTGAGGCAGGAGAATCGTTTGAACCTGGGAGGCGGAGGTTGCAGTGAGCCAAGATTGCACCATGGCATTCCAGCTTGGGCAACAAGAGCAAAACTCCATCAGGAGAAAGAAAGAAAGAAAGAAAGAGAGAAAGAGAGAGAAAGGGAGGGAGGGAGAGAAAGAGGGAAAGAAAGAAAGAAGAAAGAAAGAAAGAGAGAGAAAAAGAAAGAAAGAAAGAAGGAAAGAAAGAAAGAAAGAAAGAAAGAAAGAAAGAAAGAAAGAAAGAAAGAAAGAAAGAAAGAAAGAAAGAAAATGTCATGTAAATAACAACTATATGGAATAATTATTATGTCTCAGGAGCCAAGATCGCACCATTGCACTCCAGCTTGGGCAGCAGGAGCAAAACTCCACAGAAAGAAAGAGAGAAAGAGAGAGAGAGAGAGAGAAAGAGAGAAAGAAAGAGAGTGAGAAAGAGAGAAAAGAAAGAGAGAAAGAGAGAAAAGAAAGAAAGAAAGAAAGAAAGAAAGAAAGAAAGAAAGAAAGGAAGGAAGGAAGGAAGGAAGGAAGGAAGGAAGGAAGGAAGGAAGGAAGGAAGGAAGGAAGGAAGGAAGGAAGGAAGGAAGAAAGAAAGAAAGAAAGAAAGAAAGAGAAAGGAAGGAAGGAAGGAAGGAAGGAAGGAAAGAAGGAAGGGAGAGACAATGTCTTGGAATAATTATGATGTCCCAGGCTCTGTTTAAGTGTTTTGTGCTTTATAAATATTATTTCAGTTAATCCTACCAACAACCTTTGGGTTAAGTGTTATTACTATTATCTCCACTGCACAATGAGGAAAGTAAGACTTTTTTTTTTTTTTTGAGGTAGAGTCTTGCTCTATTGACCAGGTTGGAGTACAGTGGCACAGTCCAAGCTTACTGCAACCTCCGCCTCCCGGGCTCAAGTGATTCTTGTGCCTCAGCCTGCTGAGTAGCTGGAACTACAGGTGTGGGCCACCACGCCTAGCTAATTTTTTTCTGTATTTTTAGTAGAGACAGGTTTTTGCCATGTTGGCCAGGCTGGTCTTGAACTCCTGACCTCAGGTGATCTGCCCACCTTAACCTTCCAATGTGTTGGGATTACTGGTGTGAGCCACCACGCCCGGCCAAGCAAGACATTTTTAAAGTCTAGAAGCATCAACCTAGATTTTCTTTCTACACACACAGAGAGAGAGAGAAAGAGAGAGAGAGAGAGACAGAGAGAATCCTCTGTAATTCACAAACATGTGGGCATATCATACATATCATTTAGCAACCTCTTATCCAGATCTGACTTTGAAAATCCTAAACCAGGATTCCATGGGCTGTGTTGTCATTTAGGGGGCCACAAGATTATGGTAAAGCAAGGGTGTCCATATCCCCATGACGTCCTCTCAAACTCTGCTCAGACAGGGAGGTGCTGCTAAACTCCATCCATCCTGGTGTGGAGCCACAGCAGGCATCCTCAGTGAGGGTGGACAGACAGAAATGCCTGGCGAAGGCCCTTGGTCTGGAGCCTAGGGCCCAGCATCTCCCCAGGATCTACTCTCTGTCTTTTAATAGCCTGGATGCTAGTGGATAACGAGGTCATCCTGCGTCGTTCTCGAAACCCTGATGGCATCAAAAAGTGCTAGAGCTGGAAAGGACCACAGACACTCTGCATTTGACAGAGGAGGACACCATGGCAGAGAGGGGAGGGGCAGGGTTCAAGGCCACCCCACAGGTGAGGGCGGGGGCAGATCCCACCCACCCGCAGGCAAAGGGCAGCGCGGCTTATCTAAGATCCAGGCCTGATTTCTGCAAATGTTTGTTGAGTGAGTAAATGCATAATCCACCAACCTGATTGTCCTGTCACTTCCCTGCCATTATTCTGTGCTTCTCCCTGGAGTGGATGTAAAATATTGGCCTGCCTCAAGGACTCTGAATCAATGCACATCGCTTCAGACACCTTCAGAGATTCTGAGTCAGGAGGTTTGGAGAGGAGTCCAGGAGTTTGAATTTTAAACAGTGTTTCCCCTTTTCCCCCTCTACCGGAGCTCCTGGGTGCAAAGTGATGCCAGTGTAGATCTCCAGGGCGGGTGATTTGACCACTGTTTCCCTCTGTAGCTTCCTCTTCTACCAGGCTGCAGAATGCTCCCAGCTGACAGTACTGGCATTGTTCAGAAACCTGTGGGCCCTTTGGACCATTTACTCAGAGCAGGGAGCGATGGGGTGGACTAACGGGGGGCCTGGCTCCCCTCCGACACTCACCCTCAACACCAACCAGGCTTAGCCTGGGAGAGCTGATGAGTGTCCATTACCATAGCAGACCCCATAAAAAGGATTATGGGCTGTTGCTGAGTTTACAAGCCTGTTCTTGTAAAGCTGCCAGACTTGGGATGGCCACAACCCCTCTGGAAGGAGGATGAAAAGGAATGTTCCCTCTGCCCAATGCCACACACCCGTCCCTTTCACGGGAACCATAGTGGCCTGGTTGAAAGAGCCCTGGACCGTGAATCAGAAGACCTGGATCAAATGGAGAGACAGCAGCTCACAGCTGAGCTGCCATCAGCTGGACCCTAGCCCTCTCCAAACCTCTACTTTCCCATCTCTGAAGTGGGTGCTGCACTCACCTCCCAAAGGTGGCCGTGCACAGAACTCCAGTTAAACCTTCGATGTTGTGAAACTGTCACAGGGCCCACATCAGAGATTATGACTTTGAGTAGTGAGGGAGTCTGTCTGCTCCTGGGGAAACAGGAATCTCTTCAGCAAAAGATGTGGCCTCGCAGACAGACGGCAGCAGGGGAGGACAGAGATCTGGGCCAGTCCCTAAAGACCCTCAGGCCTCTCTGGCACCTGGCCAGGCTGGCTTTCTAGCGGCCCTCACCATGTTGAGGCCTGGTTTGTGTCTGGCAAGAAGCCCCAGGCTAAGCCAGACTGTGCCCGCTTGACACTTGATCTCAGGGCTCTTTCCCCTGTCGGCCTCCAAACTTGGATTGTCTGTGTCAGGCCCTTCTGAATTGATCAAACCCAGAGCCCCGGAGCCTGTGGACAGTCTGTAAAACGTGAGGCGCGACTGGGTGTTTCTCAAGAGCACTTCCTCCGTCAGTAGACCAGGCAGCCCCAGAGGTGGGGAAGGGAGAGCTGCTGCTCCCCATAGAGTTTCAGGAACATTTCCAGTGAATGTGTCTGGACAGGGGTTTTGAATCTTGTTGGCAAAAGACCAGAGAAGCGGTCTGCTGGTGGTGCCCACAAGGGAGTGGCCATAGGGACCAGGGTGTAGGTAGGGCCATGGTTCTGTGACCCAGGTCATACTGTTGTCATTTAAAGCTAATGATAATGATAAATAGCAACAAACAGGTGCAGGGCTCACACCATGCTGAGCACTCTGCTCTCATGCTCATCCCCACCCATTATGGCTATTATTGCTCTACCCTCTTTACAGAGGAGGAAATTGAGGCTTAGATAGGCCCGTTGACCTGTCCAAGGGCATATTGTTGGGACGTGGGAGAGCCAGAACTCAAACCTAGCACCAAGGACTCTTAAGAAAATGCTCCCTCTTCCCCAGTGGGAGGCGGGGGAGGAAGAAAGATTGAAATCCCTTTCCTGTTTTTTCACTCACGTGGCAATTTCTGTTTCTAGCATGTGTGCCCCCGATCTACCTTCCCCCGGAGCTTCTCCCTACCCCTTGACCTCCCACTCAGGACTTCCACGGGCACAACCTGGGCAAGATCAATTATAAGCAAACTTAAAAAACGTAATAGGGACTAATTGTTTTTAGGAAATATAAATGAGAATAACCTGTTGCTTCGAGTGCCCTTGGGCAAACGACTTTACCGCTCTGAGACTCTCAGGTTGTCTCTCTGCAAAATGAGGATGATAGTGTCTCCTATCTTACAGGGTCACATTGCGGCAGCCCAGTGGCTGACACTAGTAAATGCTCAATAATAGTGAGTTCTTGCTGTTAGTAGTAACAGTGCAGAGAAGGTGAGTAGACGGAGGTCCCAGAAGCACCCAGGGGAAACATAGGGTGTTTCCATGGTGATAACATTATGGAATCTTGCTTCTGTGAGAACTACCCAAAGTCCGGTGACCCAGGTAGTGGGAGCTGGGGTTCAATACTCCACTGTGGGAGGTGGGCTTGCAGGAGGAGCCAGGTCCCGTAAAGGAGGCTGGAGTCAGGCAGGGCCCCACCTTAGAGGGAGCCAAGGGGAGGAGCAGGTATGCAGGCAGAGGGGGTATCACAACCAGAGCCCAAGTTGTAACAACTGGGGCTTCTTCCATCTTTCTCCACCTGGTACTGATGTCTGGACCCTACCCAGGGGCAGCTCAGGGGCAGTTCTGCTTGTCTCCAGTGGCCACAGGCTGATGGGGCCGAAGCTCCCAGAAGCTGCAGAGGCTGCAGGATGAAGGGAAACTGGGATGGGGACTCAGGGAGGCCAGAGTCTGCTCCCAGTGGAGGGGTTCAAGGTTGTGCTTCCCCATGCTTCAAATTTCCATTACTGTTGCCCTCTTCCAGGATTGGTCAGAGGCTGTGCCTGTGATGGGCCTAGCCCAGGTACCTCGTACTTCATGTTGTGCTGAAGTGACTCATGAAACCTGATTGTTTTATTTTCAGGAATTTCATGAGCTAGTTGTTAAACGCAGCCATTATTAAAAATCAAATTATGTAAACATGCAGGTAAATAAATCATATTAAAAAGCAAAGGTAACCATGAAAACTTACCATTTCCTAAGTATGGTAGTTCATTTTTACTGTTCTCTCTGCTCATGAAGCTATTTCCATCTATGGTATCTATATAGAAACACTGTACAATCGTGTACCTGCACACCTCTTCCCAACTCTGAAGTCAGTCTCATTTTTTTTTTTTTTTTTTTGAGACAGAGTCTTGCTCTGTTACCCAGGCTGGAGTGCAATGGCGTGATCTCGGCTCACTGCATCCTCCGCCTGCTGGGTTCAAGTGATTCTCCTGCCTCAGCCTCCCAAGCATCTAGGATTACAGGTGCCACCATGCCCGGCTAATTTTTGTATTTTTAGTAGAGACAGGATTTCATCATGTTGGCCAGGCCGCATCATCTTTTAAATAATTTTTTTTTGTTAGTGATACCATCTTGGTAGCTTGAAATTTGGTCAGAGGGCAGTATTTACGCCATGGAAATCAGCGAACCCTGCAAATCAGGCCCATCCCCTTTCTGGAGCTGATTGTTAAACACTTAGGAGCACACCACTGCCACACACAAGCCAGGATGCAGGAGCCAGAATGAAGGGGAGCTGGGATGGGGACTCAAGGAGGCCAGAGCCCACCCTCAATGGAGGGATTCAAGGCTGTGCTTCCCCAGTAGGATTTACTTCCACCCCAGAACGTCAGGGTTTATTTTAGAACATTAGAAGAGTCTCCTGAATTGATCATGACCATTGTTTCCTTGGCAGTCGGAGGGTTCCACCCCCCATTGTCCACCACCCATCCCAGCTCCTCAGAGGCTCCTGCAAGACCGGAGTGGGAGGAACCTTGAGGTCAGAGCCTTGGACGGCTGCCCTGTGTGCTGCTGGCTTCTATTGTGAGCACCCGAGGATCTTGGAGCTTCCTCATGGCTGGGCCTCAGAACCCACTGGGGACCAGCCTGTTTATGGTAAATGATGCCTGTTCACTTTGATTCCTGTTTCAGACCTCAGGGCCACTACTGTGTCTCCACAAATTAAAGGCTGCTTGTGTTTGGGGAATTAAGCAATCCTGCGGAGCCCTGGGAACATCCGAGGCTTCCATGAGGGTAATCAACTGGGCCTCCCAGATGCAGCTGTGGGGTACGCCCATGTCCACGCCAAGGCCAAACCCTTGGCTAGTGTCTCAGGGTTCCGGGGACCAGGTGACACCACAGCTGCTCTACAAGCACACACGGTTTAGAAAGAAAATAAAACCCACAAACTCTCAACACTGTTGCTTTTTTCCTTCTCCACTTCTGGGTCTTTGAGATGCTATTCCTCCTGCCTGGGAGGTGCCCCCCACCCCTATGCCACCAATTATATACATCCCAAACTGAGATGCATATGGTCTTCAGTTTTAAAGGCCCAGCTCAAATTCCATGAGCCCAGGAGTAAGAATAACGACATCCAATATGTGCTTCATCTCAGGGTTTACAAAGTGCTTTCTTCCCCTGCTTTATTTTCTTGCGTATGTCCATTCAACAAATCCACAGTGGCTGGGTGCAGTGGCTCATGCCTGTAGTCCTAGCACTTTGGGAGGCCAAGGTGGGCGGATTACCTGAGGTCAAGAGTTCGAGACCAGCCTGGCCAAGGTGGCAAAACTCCATCTCTACTAAAAATACAAAAATTAGCCAGACGTGGTGGCGCACACCTGCAATCCAAGCTACCTGGGAGGCTGAGGCAGGAGAATCGCTTGAACTCGGGAGGTGGAGGTTGCGTGAGCCGAGATCACACCATTGCCCTCCAGCCTGGGTGACAAGAGCAAAACTCCATCTCAAAAAACAAACAAAAAAAACACAAATCCACAGCAAGTCCCCAGTCTTCACTGTGTTCTAGGCCCTGGCGTGGTGGAGCTCATCCCCTGGGGAGATGTTCAAGACCCACAGGGCCCAAAGCAGCAGCATTTCCATTTCACAGATCAACAGAGGCTCAAAGAAGTAAAGTAATTTGCTGCCAAGTGGCTCAGCTGGAGTCGGGGGAGTCAGAAAAATTTCTGTCTTCCTGACTCCCTCCCTGATCCCAGCTAATTTATCTAGTCCTTTATCCTGTGACAATAAGAAAGATTGAACTGGGAAGAAAAGGAGAGCCGCTGCGGAGGTGCCCAGCTCTATGGGAGTCTGAGGGTGCCAGGTAAGTGTCTAGAGAGGGTCTTTGCGCAGCTTGCTGTGAATGTGTGATCTAAGTCTCTCCACTAGCTCAAGAGCTCTTTAGCAGAGACCAACATCACTGCTTAAGATTTGGTGGCATCAACTCAGAGTTCTTTTTGCCAGTTTCCTTTTAGATATATCCCAACCCTCCCTGCCAGCCTCTGTCACTCTCTTGCGTTACAGAGATTCATGGGAAGGACTTGACATCCTGGTTGCTCCCTGGAGGTGGCAGCCCTGACCTATCACTGCAACCTGTGGAAGCCCAGCCTGAGCTCAGCACAGTTAGGAACTCTAAAACGTGAATGTAAAAAGTAAATGAGCATCCTCTCCCTCCATACAAAAGCATCCTGGGCTGCCTCTGTCAGATGGAGAGCTCCTGGAGTCTCCTCCTAGGGTCTACAAGGCCTCAGGGCTGGCTGTGAATTTGCATGGGAAAGAGGGCGTTTGCTGTCATGCTCCCATTGTAAAGGGAGCACAGAGCTCTGCCTTAGGGTAAACCTCCCCTCTCAGATGGTCATGTCCCTCCCAGGAACTGCAGGGGGAAGGGCCTTCCAGTTTCTGTAACACCCATCAGCAGGCGTAGCCCATGCAGAAAGGACTGACCTCTTCCACCACCGGAAGGCATAAAAGGAAACTGAGGCCCAGAGAAGGACTGCCACTTACAATGCACTGCCTCTCTCTCTGGGCCAAGCACTTCTTTATGATGTTTAATCTGAACAACGTCCCTCAAAGGTGGGCTTTATCGTCACCCTCTGTTTCACAGGTATGCTGACTTGCCCAAGGCCCTCCAGGTAAGAGATGGCAGAGCCAGGGTGCAAATCTGAGTTGGCCCTCCCAATTCCTACGCCACGTCACTTCCCCTGAAATGGGAATGGTAACCTCTATCATTCCTATCCTGCCATGGGCTCACCAGGAAGATTCAACTAAGACAGTACAGGAAGCCTTTTAACTCTGGGCCTGGCATGAGAGTGTTCCGTAAGGAGCCCTTCCTTCAAAGGGAGGCAGCATCAAGGAGTCCTCCTTAGTTTCAAATCAATGTCCAGATCCTTACGACCACTGAGTGCTTTGATTTTCAAAAGTTTGAGTCAGATGTAACATACATAAAGTCTACAAGTCTTAAGTATGCGGTGCAATGAATTTTCATGTATGAATACCTTATATATGTACTCTTTAGATTAAGAAATAGAACATCTTCTGTACCCCAGAAGGTTCTCTTCTGCTTCTTCCAATCAATCCTCTCCCAAAAGCAACCACCAACTGAGAAGCTTTAAAAATATATGTAATCATATACATTCATTCCCATTTTTCAGCTTAAAACACTGAGGCTCTCTGGAACTGATGACTATGAAGGTACCAGTTGCCGCTGTAACAGGAGGTCCCTGGGACTTGTTGCCAGTCGGTGGGTGTTGCACAGGGAGCCACCCAGGCTCTTCTGCCTGGATGAACATGCTCCAGACACCTCCTTTGGGTCAGGGCAGTGACCAGTGTGGACAGAACCCAACCCTTGGCCCACACAGGCTATCCTCTGAGCTCCCTCCTGAGGCCAGAGTCCCCGGCAGTGGTTTGAGGCAGGGCTACTCTGCCTGGACGACCTTAGCCACACGCAGCTCTCCGATCCCTGGCTCTGAAGGGTCTCACCTTCCCTGTTTCCCATCAGCCCTTCACCATCCATGAAATATTAGGAAAATGGGTTGAGTATTAGGTAATGACTGTCCAATTTATTCTGACAGCAAGAACCAGAGGGAGGAAATTGACATTGGTGATTTTACTTAGGACCTGACAACTTTAATTATTCTTCACTCCTTTTTCAGGGAGCGGGGGGCCTCTGACAGCTGTGTAGAGCTCAGGTGGAGGCCTCGCGTGTGCTGACCGCTCCTCAGCTGTGTGGACGAGGCAGGCAAGCATGATCACATTCGGGGTCCTCTGGCACCTCTCTGGAGGGTGCACCATCATTTCCCCTGTTCTCGGAAGAAGCAGTCGAGGTTCCGTGAGGGTAAGCGAGTTTGCCAAGGTCACTGTTAAACGGCAGAACTGGAATTCAAGACCAGTTTTATCTGTGTCCTCAGCTGACCATTCCACCACGTGGCCCCAGGGAAGTGCCCTGGCTTGCTCTGACAGTCCCACTAGATACAATCTAGTCCCATGCCTTGGTTCGTTCATCCCTGCTCTGACAAACAGAATCCTGGGGATCCCATGGCAGGTGACACCAAGTCAGCCACACTCTCAAGCCCCCTGCTGCCTGGACAAGCAAGTAGCCCTGTCTCTAACTCCAGGAGGCTGGCCAGAAGCCCCTGCGGACCTGTATAATTAGGAATGTCCTCCAGGGTGTGACTCATCCTCCAGCTACGTGGGGTGCATACAGGGAGGGTGAGGGGCAGAACCCTCCTGCCAGGTCCACGCTAATTTCAGGTGCTCTCCAAAGCCTCTTATAATTCCCAGGCTTGGGACAGATCCAGGGGAGGACAAACTAATTGGATGCATGCTGCACATGTCCCCTCCCTGTTGGGCCCCTTCGCTGGTCCTTTGAGCCACAGCGTCCCCCCATGAAATGTGGACATTTGCATCCACCACATAAGGATGTCTTATGGCTCTAACGACAAGGAGGATGCTTCATCTTGTGCACTCCATATATGCATGATCAGCTCTACTAACAAAACACAGACTTCCTTCCTTCCTTCCTTCCTTCCTTCCTTCCTTCCTTCCTTCCTTCCTTCCTCCGTCCTTCCCTCCCTCCTTTTCTCCCTCCCTCCCCTTCCTACCTTCCTTCCTTCCTTCCTCCTTCCCTCCCTCACTCCCTCCCTCCCTCCATCCCCTTCCTTCTTTCCTTCCTTCCTTCCTTCCTTCCTCCCTCCCTCCTTCCCTCCCTTCTTTTCTTTCTTTATCTTTCTTCTGTCTTTCTCCTCTCTTTCTTTCTCTTTCTCTCTCTCTCTTTCTTCCTTCTCCCTCCCTCCTTTCTTTTCTTTTTCCTTTTCTTTGCTTTTTCTTTCTCTCTTTCTCTCTTTCTTTCTTTCCTTCTTTTTCCCTTCCCTTCCCTTCCCTTCCCTTCTCCTTCCTTCCTTCCTTTTTTTTTTTTTTTTTGAGACAGGCTATTACTGTGTCACCCAGGCTGCAGTGCAGTGGTGTGATCACAGCTCACTGCAGCCTTGACCTCCCGGGCTCAAGCAATCCTCCCACATCAGTGTCTTGAGTGGCTGGGACTACAGGTGCACTCCACCATGCCTGGCTAACTTTTTTTTCTTTTTGTAGAGACAAGGTCCCATTATGTTGCCCAGGCTGGTCTCAAACTCCTGGGCTCAAGTGATCCTGCTGCCTCAGCCTCCCTAGCCCTGGGATTATAAGCATGAGCCACCATGCCTGTAATAAACAATATTTCTATTAATACTGTTAAATAGAGAGGTTTCTCCATGGAAGGAAAATAACACAGGCTTTGGAGGCCAGCAACACTGTTTTGCATTCAAGCCATGCCCCTCACTGTCTGGGAGTTTCTTAGGCTCTGGCCTCAATTTCCTCATCTGTAAAATGGGCTTAATAATCTCTCCCTTGCAGGATTGTTCTGATTCAATGAATTAATAAAATATACATAACATACATGTAAAAATACATATAAATATATGTATAAAATACATATAAAATATATGTAATATTTTTAAACAGGATAATATATTCTAATGAAATAGCATCTGTAAGGTACCTTGGAACATTGCCTCAGTCAGTAACTAGCACTACCTTTTCTCACCGTTTGTTTCAAAGATGAAGAGATGGAAGTTCAGAAGGTTCAATGCATTGTCCCAGGTCACACAGCTGGTGAACGGCAGAGCCAGGATTAGAACCCAGGGCCCCCGGGCTTCCCTGCCTCAGGTGAGGAAGATGCTAGAGGACTGGAGGCACCTAGCTGGAGACCTTCCTCCATGGAAGTAGAAAGAAGGTGAGGCCATCACTTTTTCCTTGGGGCCTGGGCCTGCAGCCTCCTGGCTGTGACCCTGGGGCCTCTTCCCATTCCACCTCTGCCTCTCCACCTAGGCAGAGCCCCAGCATCCTGTGAAGGGGGCCAGCATCAGCCCTGGTGCCACACTACTCTGGGAAATGGCTTCACACTTAGAGACACCCTTCCCACAGAAATGTGTCAGAAAGTCAGTTTAATCCTCTCTGCTCTGCACTTCCATAGCTGGTGGCTACCTCCTGCCTTGTGGGCTGCAGTCTGTGTCCTCCCCGTGGCTCAGAAGGCGGAGTGCCATTCCAGGATTTTCCATGGGTTCATTTCCAGCAACCAGAGGCCTCACTTCCCCGCCTCCCTGCCTCCCACGGCTGCCTCTGAGGCATCCGTGGCACAGAGGAAGTGACGGGGAGCCTCCATTGTCCTCACTTTTCACATGGGCCTATGGGAGCAGCCAGTCAGAATCCGTTGGGAATGGATTGGGAACAGTGACCGTGCCTCGCTCCTGAGTCCCACACCATCCACACCATCCTCTCCTTCAACTGCATCTGCTCCCTAATGGAATCCTGCTGCTTAAGATGCCCTCTACAACTAATATCACCAGGTGTTAAGGACTACCAGCACACAACAGAGACTTTCTTCCAAATATAGTCGGACAAATTGGCAGAGCAAAGCTTCAGAGAGTCAGCCACCACCCTGGGTATGCTGTACCCGGAAGATACACGGGAAGCTTTTTCATTCTTTAAGACCTCAAGAGCAATGCTCCAAAGTCAAATCGTGCTGGGCAGACACAAGGTAAATGTCCCAAGAGTACTCAGAAAGGGAAAGAAGCAGAAATAATAGCAACAGTTACCATTTATTGGGTGCTTACTCTGCTCAGCTCTTGATATTCGTCACCTTGTTTAATCAACTCCACAACAATTTGACAGATGAGGAAACTGAGCTTTGGCTGCTCAAGCCCAGGGGATGTTACTCCCATAGCACACCCCGCTTCTGGAGTTCCATTTACAAGGAATTCAATATGGCTGGAGACCGCTGCAGTTGTACAATTAAATGGTAGTGTTAGGATTTATTTATTATGTATTGATTTTATTTTATTATTTTATATATTTTTAAATTATACTTTAAATTCTGGGATACATACGCAGAATGTGCAGATTTGTTACATAGGTATACACATGCCATGGTTGTTTGCTGCACACATCAACCCATAATCTACACTAGATATTTCTCCTTATGCTATCCTTCCCCCAGCCCTCCACCCCCCGACAGGCACCAGTGTGTGACGTTCATCTCCCCGTGTCCATGTGTTCTCATTGTTCAACTCTGCCTTATGAGTGAGAACATGTAGTGTTTGGTTTTCTGATCTTGTGTTAGTTTGCTGAGAATGATGGTTTCCAGCTTCATCCGTGTCCCTACAAAGGACATGAACTCATCATTTTTTATGGCTGCATAGTATTCCATAGTGTATATGTGCCACATTTTCTTTATCCAGCCTATTTTTGATGGGCATTTGTGTTGGTTCCAAGTCTTTGCTATTGCAAACAGTGCTGCAATAAACATACATGTGCATGTATCTTTATAGTAGAATGACTTATAATCCTTTGGGTACATACCCAGTAATGCTGGGTCAAATAGTATTTCTGGTTCTAGATCCTTGAGGAATTGCCACACTCTCTTCCACAATTGTTGAACTAATTTACACTCCCACCAACAATGTAACAGCATACCTATTTCTAAACATCCTCTGCAGCATCTGCTGTTTCCTGACTTTTTAATGATCGGTATTCTGACTGTTGTAAGGTGGTATCTCATTGTGGTTTTGATTTGCATTTCTCTAATGACCAGTGATTATGAGCTTTTCTTCATATGTTTCTTAGCCGCATAAATGTCATCTTTTGAGAAGTATCTGTTCATTTTCTTTGCCCACTTTTTGATGGGGTTGTTTGTTTTTTTCTTGTAAATTTGTTTAAGTTCTTTGTAGATGCTGGATATTAGCCCTTTGTCAGATGGATAGAATGCAAAAATTTTCTCCCATTCTGTAGATTGCCTGTTCACTCTGATGATAGTTTCTTTTGCTGTGCAGAAGCTCTTTAGTTCAATTAGATCCCATTTATCAATTTTGGCTTTGTTGCCATTGCTTTCAGTGTTTTATCATGAAGTCTTTGCCCATGCCTATGTTCTGATGGATATTGCCTAGGTTTTCTTCTAGGGTTTTTATAGTTTTAGATATTACATTTAAGTCTTTAATCCACTTTGAGTTAATTTTTTATAGGGTGTAAGGCAGGGGTCCAGTTTCAGTTTCCTGCATATGGCTACCCAGTTTTCCCAACACCATTTATTAAATAGGGAAACACTTCCCCATTGCTTGTTTTTGTCAGGTTTGTCAAAGGTCAGATAGTTGTAGATATGTGGTGTTATTTCTGAGGCTTCTGTTGTGTTCCATTGGTCTATGTATCTGTTTTGGTACTGGTACCATGCTGTTTTGGTTACCACAGCTTTGTAGCATAGTTTGAAGTCAGGTAGCATGATGCATGATGCCTCCAGCTTTATTCTTTTTACTTAGGATTGTCTAGCTATACAGGCTCTTTTTTTTTTTTTTTTTGGTTCCACATGAAATTTAAAGTAGTTTTTCTAATTCTGTGAAGAAAGTCAATAGTAGCTTGATGGAGATAGCATTGAATTTATAAATTACTTTGGGCATATGGCCATTTTCACGATATTGATTCTTCCTATCCATGAGCATGGAATGTTTTTCCATTTGTTTGTGTCCTCTCTTATTTCCTTGAGTGGTGGTTTGTAGTTCTCCTTGAAGAGGTCCTTCACATCCCTTGTAAGTTATATTCCTAGGTATTTTATTCTCTTTGTAGCAATTGTGAATGGGAGTTCACTCATGATTTGGCTGTCTGTTTGTCTATAATTGGTGTATAGGAATGATTGTGATTTTTGCACATTGATTTTGTATCCTGAGACTTTGCTGAAGCTGCTTATCAGTTTAAGGAGATTTTGGGCTGAGATGATGGGATTTTCTAAATATACAATCATGTCCCCTGCAAACAGGGACAATTTGACTTCCTCTTTTCCTAATTGAATACCCTTTATTTCTTTCTCTTGCCTGATTGCCAGAACTTCCAATACTATGTTGAATAGGAGTGGTGAGAGAGGGCATCCTTGTCTTGTGCTGGTTTTCAAAGGGAATTCTTCCAGCCTTTGCCCATTCAGTATGATATTGGCTGTGGGTTTGCCATAAATAGTTCTTATTATTTTGAGATATGTTCCATCAATACCTAGTTTATTGAGAGTTTTTAGCATGAACGGGTGTTGAATTTTACTGAAGGCCTTTTCTGCATCTACTGAGATAATCATGTGGTTTTTGTTATTGGTTCTGTTTGGATTATGTTTACTGATTTGCGTATGTTGAACCAGCCTTGCATCTGAGGGATGAAGCTGACTTGATCATGGTGGGTAGGCTTTTTGATGTGCTGCTGAATTCGGTTTACCAGTATTTTATTGAGGATTTTTGCATTGATGTTCATCAGGGATATTGGCTGAAATATTCTTTTTTTGTTGTGCCTCTGCCAGATATTGGTATCAGGATGATGCTGGCCTCATAAAATGAGTTAGGGAAGAGTCCCTCATTTTCTGTTGTTTGGAATAGTTTCAGAAGGAATGGTACCATTTCCTCTTTGTACCTCTGATAGAATTCGACTGTGAATCTGTCTGGTTATGTGCTTGTTTTGGATGGTAGTCTATTACTGCCTCCATTTCAGAACTTGTTATCGATCTATTCAGGGATCCTTCTTCTTTATGGTTTAGTCTTGGGATGGTGTATGTGTCCAGGAATTTATCCATTTCTTCTAGATTTTCTAGTTTATTTGCATAGAGATGTTTGTAGTATTCTCTGATTGTAGTTTGTATTTCTATGGGATCAATGGTGGTATCCCCTTTATCATTTTTTATTGCATCTGTTTGATTCTCCTCTCTTTTCTTCTTTATTAGTCTGGCTAACAGTCTATCAATTTTGTTGATCTTTTCAAAAAACCAGCTCCTGGATTCATTGATTTTTTGAAGGGTTTTTCATGTCTCTATCTCCTTCAGTTCCACTCTGATCTTAGTTATTTCTTGTCTCCTGCTAACTTTTTAGTTTGTTTGCTCTTGCTTCTCTAGTTCTTTTAATTGTGATATTAGGGTGTTGACTTTAGATCTTTCCTGCTTTCTCCTGTGGGCATTTAGTGCTATAAATTTCCCTGTAAACAGTGCTTTAGCTGTGTCCCAGGGATTCTGGTATGTTGTGTCTTTGTTCTCACTGGATTTAAAGAACATCTTTATTACTGCCTCAATTTCATTATTTACCCAGGAGTCATTCAGAGGCAGGTTGTTCAGTTTCCATGTAGTTGAGCAGTTTCGAGTGAGTTTCTTAATCCTGCGTTCTAATTTGATTGCACTGTGATCTGAGAGACTGCTACTATTTCTGTTATTTTGCATTTGCTGAGGAGTGTTTTACTTCAAATTATGTGGTCAGTTTTGGAATAAGTGTGATGTGGTGCTAAGAAGAATGTATATTCTGTTGATTTGGAGTTCTGTAAATGTCTAACAGGTCCACTTGGTCCAGAGCTGAGTTCACGTCCCGAGTATCCTTGTTAATTTTCTGTCTCATTGATCTGTCTAATATTGATAGTGGGGTGTTAAAGTCTCTCGCTATTATTGTGTGGGGGTTTAATTCTCTTTGTAGGTCTCTAAGAACTTCCTTTATGAATCTGGGTGCTCCTGTATTGGGTGCATATATATTTAGGATGGTTAGCTCTTCTTGTTGCATTGATCCCTTTACTATTATGTAATGACCTTTTTTATCTTTTTTGATCTTTGTTGGTTTAAAGTCTGTTTTATCAGAGACTAGGATTGCAATCCTTGCTTTTTTTGCTTTCCATTTGTTTGGTAAATATTCCTCCATCCCTTTATTTTGAGCCCATGTGTGTCTCTGCACATGAGATGGGTCTCCTGAATACAGCACACTTATGGGTCTTGACTCTTCATCCAATTTGCCAGTCTGTCTTTTAATTGGGGCATTTAGCCTGTTTACATTTAAGGTTAATGTTGTTGATCCTGTCATTATGATGCTAGTTGGTTATTTTGCTCATTAGTTGATGCAGTTTCTTCATAGTGTCAATGGTCTTTACAATTTGGTATGTTTTTGCAATGGCTGGTACTGGTTGTTCCTTTCCACGTTTAGTGCTTCCTTCAGGAGCTCTTGTAAGGCAGACCTGGTGGTGACAAAATCTCTCAGTATTTGCTTGTCTGTAAACAATTTTATTTCTTCTTCAATTATGAAGCTTAGTTTGGCTGGATATGATGTTCTGGGTTGAAAATTCTTTAAGAATGTTGAATATTGGTCCTCACTCTCTTCTGGCTTGTAGAGTTTCTGCCAAGAGATCTGCTGTTAGTCTGATGGGCTTCCCTTTGTGGGTAACCTGACCTTTCTCTCTGGCTGCCCTTGAAATTTTTTTCCTTCATTTCAACCTTGGTGAATCTGACAATTATGTGTCTTGGGGTTGCTCTTCTCAAGGAGTATCTTTGTGGTGGTCTCTGTATTTCCTGAATTTGAATGTTGACATGTCTTGCCAGATGGGGAAGTTCTCCTAGATAATATGCTGAAGAGTGTTTTCCAACTTAGTTCCATTCTCCCTGTCACTTTCACGTATACCAATCAAATATAGGCTTGGTCTTTTCATATAGTCCATATTTCTTGGAGGCTTTGTTTATTCCTTTTCATTCTTTTTTCATTAAGTTGATCTTTAATCTCTGACATCCTTTCTTCCACTTGATCAATTCAGTTATTGATATTTGTGTATGCTTCATGAAGTTCTCATGCTGTGTTTTCAGCTCCATCAGGTCATTTATGTTCTTCTCAAAACTGCTTATTCTAGTTAGCAGTTCATCTAACCTTTTTTCAAGTTTCTTAACTTCCTTGCACTAGGTTAGAACATGCTCCGTTAGCTCCAATTAGTTTGTTATTACCCACCTTCTGAAGCCTACTTCTGTCAGTTTGTCAAACTCACTGTCCAGTTTTGTTCCCTTGCTGGCAAGGAGTTGTGATCCTTTGGAGAAGAGGCATTCTGGTTTTTGGAATTTTCAGCCTTTTTGTGCTGGTTTTTCCTCATCTTCATGGATTTATCTGCCTTTGGTCTTTGATGCTGGTGATCTTTGGATGGGGTTTCTGAGTGAATGTTCCTTTGTTCATGTTGATGCCATTCCTTTCTGTTTGTTAGTTTTTCTTCTAATAGTCAGGCCCCTCTGCTGCAGGTCTGCTCGAGTTTGCTGGAGGTCCACTCCAGACCCTGTTTGCGTGGTTATCACCAGTGGAGGCTGCAGAACAGAAAAGATTGCTTCCTGTTCCTTCCTCTGGAAGCTTCGTCCCAGAGGGACACCCACCAGATGCCAGCTGGAGCTCTCCCATATGAGGTGTCTGTTGACCTCTGCTGGGAGATATCGCCCAGTTAGGAGGCACAGGGGTCAGGGACCCACTTAGGAGGCAGTCTGTCCCTTAGCAGAGCTTGAGCACTGTGGTAGGAGATCTACTGCTCTCTTCAGAGCCAACAGGCAGGCACATTTAAGTCTGTTGAATCTCTATTTTATTTTATTTTTGAGACGGAGTCTTACTCTGTTGCCCAGGCTGGAGTGCAGTGCTGCAATCTCAGCTCACTGAAGCCTCCACTGCCCAGATTCAAGTAATTCTCATGCCTCAGCCTCCCAAGTAGCTGGGATTACAGGTGCACACCACCATGCCCAGCCAATTTTTGTGTTTTCAGTTGAGATGGGGTTTTACCACATTCATCAGGCTAGTCTCGAACTCCTGGCCTCAAGTGATCCACCTGCCTCAGCCTCCCAAAGTGCTGGGATTACAGGCATGAGCCACTACGCCGGGCCATAGTGTTAGGATTTAAACTCAGATGCCCAGCTCAGACCCAGAAACTAACCACTCTCCCCTGCTACCAGGCAGTTGGTCCACTGTGAAGTGGAAACCACTTCTTGCTGCGAGCTAGTAGCTATTTTCAAGTCCTTATTATGTGGTTCCCACTTCTCCTACCCACACCCAGACAGGGAACATTAGCAATGGCAGGAAGGAAACCATCTCCATACAGGAGGTGGGGAGACCCTGATGGATTCTGATGGCTGCTGGATATTAGCAACCTGGCCACAGTCACTTTTCCTGAAATGTTCGATTGTTTTCAGAAATGGCAAGGTCTTGGCAGCTGAGCACACAGAGGAGGTGGGGCCAGGTGTCTTGCAATTCCAGGGCCAGAATCCCCTCATTGACTCCTTCTCCAGTAGGGGCAGAGGTGGACTATCTGGGGAGAAGCCCTTAGCTGAGGAGCTGCAGTGTGTCATGAAACCTTCTAGCAATGGGGAGTGATTAGCATCTTCATTTTGAAGAGACCAGTGCTCAGAGAGGTCTTGTTTGTTGCTTAAAAATCACAGTAATTAAATGGGAGAGTTGGGACTTGTACTGGACTGCATTTGACTAAAATTGATGGTCTTTCCAAGTATGCACAGGACCTTCCAAGGGGCAGGGGATGAAACTGGGGCCTCCTGCTACCATGGTGGTTCTCAAGGCTGAGGCTGGAGAATTCGTTAAACCCGGGAGGTAGAGGTTGCAGTGAGCCGAGATCACGCCACTGCATGCCAGCCTGGGTAACAGAGTGAGACCATCTCAAAATAAAAAAGAAGACAGGAATATACAAATTCAGGTTTACAGTCTTGACCTTCAGATGTCCGCAGCAGAAGTGTGAAGGGGAGTACACTGGCAGTCAACACAAAGAAGAAGATACTGGCCTGGTGTGGTGGCTCATGCCTGTAATCCCAGCACTTTGGGAGGCTGAGGTGGATGGATCACGAGGTCAGGAGATAGAGAGCATCCAGGCCAACATGGTGAAACCCTGTCTCTATTAAAAATACAAAAAACTAGCTGGGCATGGCGGTGCACGCCTGTAGTCCCAGCTACTCAGGAGGCTGAGGCAGGGGAATCACTTGAACCTGGGAGGCGGAGATTGCAGTGAGCCGAGATCATGCCACTGCACTCCAGCCTGAAGACAGAGCGAGACTCTGTCTCAAAAAAATAAAAATTAAAAAAAAGAAGACTCTGAAAGAACAGATATACATACATACTGAGCACTTGTTTTGTGCCGGGCACTGCACGAAACGTCGTACACATTGCTTCCCATTTAATCTCAGCAGCCCCGTGAATGGGCACCATGATTACCCCACCTGACAGATGACGAGGAGCTGGTTCTCATCATGGCTTTACCCCTTATCTCCAGGAGATGTTGTGGATCTGGCTGCTGTCCAGCAGTACAAATAGCCACCTGCCTTTGGAACACCTGTTTACTTGGGCAGGATCCATCTGGTCTTTCATAAGGAACTCTGTAGGGTCATTCACAACCAATGACTTGAACAAGAGAAACCGACCTCTGTGCTTATTGACTCACTCATTCATTCGCCAATTATTCCCAAGTGCATACTTTGTTTCCGCTACTGTATTAGGCATTGAGAATTTAATGGTGACAGCAAACAGATGTGGTCCTTGCCTTCTGAAACTCATAGTCTAATGGAAGAGACAGAAGTTAATGAACTAATCACACACACACACGTAGAATGACTCTTGTGATAACTGCTTCAAAAAACAGAAATTTAATGTCAGGGGGAGAATAAAGAAAACATTTGGCTTAGTCCCAGAAGTCTTTGCTGGGGAAGCAAAGACCTAGCTGGGAACTGAAGAAGGATGGGTGTCAATTAGGCCCTAAAAAGAAGGAGTGATGGAGCGCAACAGCTCAGCATATGCACAAGCAGTGAGACTGGGTTGGGGAGTAGTAGAACGTATGCCAGAATGGAGAGACCTGGATGGGTAGAGGGAGGTGAGTGTGTTCAGGAAGCAGCTGGAGAGGTGGGAGAGGCCAGGCCATGCAGGGACTCCCAAGCCATACAATGATTGCTGGTCTTATCATTAGGGCAACAAGGAGTCTCTGAGTAGTTTAAACACAGTGGGTGGCATGATCCAATTTGTGTTTCCAGAATAACCTTCTGGCATCCAGGCAGTGAATGAATCTAGGATACAAGACTACATAAAGGGAGGCCCTTGCAGAAAGGGAATTGTCAGTAGCTGTTGCCTTCCTGAGCAAACCCATTCACAGGGCTTCAGACATCATTCAGAGCTCAAGAACATCTGAGAAATCAGGGAAAGTAGACAGTGGGGAGCAAGATTAGAACCTAGGTCTCCTGTATCCAGTCCAGGGCTTTCTCCACTCTTCTGGGTGAATAATGATCCATACAAAATGACCCTTGCAACAGAACAGAATTTCGTCACCATTCCCCCTTTACCTGTGGCTAATCCCCACACTCTGTGGCCAAGGAGGTATTCAAGTAGGAGAAAATGCAAAGAGGTGACAGAATTTGGTAGAATGTTATAATCCCTCTGCTGGGCTGAAACCAAGTTGAATTTTTCCTCTTGTTTTCCAAATTAATTCAACATTCCAAATAAGTCTGGGGAGATTCAATTGGGGGACCTTTCATGTGGATTGAAACTCATAAATTGCAATTTGCTGAGTTGCAGGAAGGCAGAGAATTGCATCCCATCTCCTCCCACTTGGCACCACCCTGAAGGGTCTGGAAGGAGAGAAAACTCTTGGAACTGCTCCCAAGTGAGTTTTGGGCTTCATGCATCAAACTCAGTAAAGACTAGAGGGAGGATAAACAGAATTTGAACGCAGGGAAAACGGCCAGAGGTAGCCACAGGTGATGTCATGGGAGAGAAAGCAAAACCCCAAGATGACAGAATTGAGGTGCAAAGGAGTCTTCGGGCTCAAGGAGCTAAGAATAGAGGGAGGACCACCCCCAACACATGCTTCACTGGTGAGCTCTCTGAAAATGGAGCTTGGAAAAGAGGAATATTCTTGGAAAACACAGGAAAAAAAAAGACTTTGTATATGGATCTGAGGAGTTTTTCTCTATAGAGGTGAACCCATTGTTGCCAAGAAGGTGTGAACAGAGTGTTCAAATAACCATTTGAAGATATTGGTCCCTATAGCTTCAATACTGCTATAGTTATAAGTTGCCTTTACTAGACACATCTGTGCAAGTTGGCTTGGGGGTGATATATGGCACAGATCCTACATTAATGAATCACTTCTTCAGGAGACACCTCGGGAATAACTGGGAGTTTCATTGTTCTACCTATTTCTGAATCTAGAATAATATGGAAGAATCTTCATTAGGAGACAGGAGGGGTTTGTACAACTTTGGGGTTGCTAGTGGGCTGAACACACCATTTGGAGAATGGATGAGAAAGTCTTCCCTGGTGTGATCGGTATAAACAGTCCCACTGAGTGCATGGAGCAGAAGGGTGCTAGCCAAGAACTTACACACCCTCTAAGTCACTCCTTAGTTCTCCTGATTTCTTCCCATACCCAGGTATTATGAACTGAATTATGTTCTCCCAAAATTCTTATGTTGAAGCCCTCATCTCCAATGTGACTGCATTTGGAAATAGGGTATTTAGAGAGGTCATTAGGATTAAATGAGGCCATAAGGGTGAATTCCTACTACAATAGAACAAATGTCCTTACAAGAAGAGGATGGGTGCACACGTTCAGAGAAAAAGCCACGTGAGGACACAGAGAGAAGGTAGCCATCTGCAAGCCTGGGAGAAAGGTCTCAAAGGAAACCAACCCTGCTGATACCTTGATCTTGGACTGCCAGCTTCCAGAAGTGTGGGAAAATAAATGTCTTGTAATTTAAGCCACCCAGTCTACATCTACAGTGTTTTGTTATGTCAGCTCAAACAGACTAATGTATAGAGATTGACTCTTCAAGTGTGAACCTCTCCTATTCCTACAGAGAGTAACAGCCTTTGCTCCTTCTCAAATGCTTAGACTGACTCCAGGCTTTCCACAGTATTTCTCTCTCCAAGCAAGCAGGCAAGGAAGACCAAAATCCCTAAGTCAGTCCAGTGAATTGAAAATGGTGTTTCCGAACAGAGGTAATATCCCAGATGTTCATAATGAGTCTGTATGAGAAATTGTCTTGGGGAGATTTTTTTTTGTAGCTTTAAACAAACCAGTGTTTAAAAATTTGCAGTAATTATCGATAGATATTTAAACTATTGTATAAAAGTTTGAGGATTAATAGGATATTTCCATAGTCTCAAAGTATCTCCCCATAATTACTTACCAATTACAAAAGGAATAACAGTAACTTTACATTGGAGAAACCTGGCAGACATCCCCTTAATCAAGAGAATAAAATTAACATCCTCAATGATGGGATATACAGGCACTGGGTGCCTCCTGATATGGTGTATTAAGGATACCACAGCAGTTTGCTGATACTACTGTCAAACATAAATAACCCAAAACAGCACAGGAAGAAACATCAGGCATACCTAAATTGAGGGACATTCTACAAATAAGTGGTCAACTCCAGAAGAAAAGCAAAGGCGAAGAAACTGTTCCAGATTAGAAGAAGCCAAAGAGACGTTACAACAAAATGTAATGAGTGAGTCTTGACAGGGAATGATGTCTGCAACTTACTCTTGAATGGTCTGGAAAACTAATAACCATACATGTATAGAGAGACCAAGAGAGTGAGTCAGCAAATGTCAACAAGGTGTGAATCTGTGTGGAGGGCAGATGGGAGTTCTTTGTTCTATTCTTACAATGATTTTATAACTTTGAAATTATTTCGAAATGAAAGGTTTTAGAAAAGCCCTGCACTCCACAGTATTCCTTATACAATGATCCACGAACACCTTGAATTTTCTTGGGAAGTACTCAATGTCAACATGCTTCCTTTTGACAGATAATGACAAGCGTGTAACTCTTTGCTTTCCAATTTTGCTTTGACTTTTAGGAAGCCATTCTATGATACAAAGATGTATCATCAACCTGGACAAATCACTTCACCATTCTAAGTATCAGTTTTCATCATTTAGTAAGTGGGTAAAATAAAGATCCCTCCTGCAGAAAGTGATTATAAAATACAAAGTGCTCAGCACAGTAGATGGTGTATAGTAAGAACCCCATTTTATTTTTTATTTTTATTTCTTTCTGAGACAGGGTCTCACTCCATTGCCCAGGCTGGAGTGCAGTGGCACTATCGCAGCTCACTGCAACCTCAGCCTCCTGGGCTCAAGCGATCCTCCCACCTCAGCTTTCCCAGTGGCTGGGACTACAGGCATACGCCACCATGCCCCACTAATTTTTTGTATTTTTAGTAAAGATGAGGTTTTGCCATGTTGTCCAGTTGGCCTCCAACTCTTGAGCTCAAGCAATCCACCTGCCTTGGCCTCCCAAAGTGCTGGGATTACAGGTGTGAGCCACCGTGCCTGCCAGCACTCCGTTTTAGTTGTCTTCTTTTCTTCTTGTTGTTATTATTGTTGTTGTTATTCTATTACCTATTACTCATTCAACTCTCTTCACTAAAATGACCCTGGGACAGACTCACCTGAAATCAGGAAAACTTAGAAACTTGCAGGGGAGGAGTTTTTTTATATATAAATTATCAACACATCAAACATTCTGAATTTTCCCCATAGCACATTCCAAGTGCCTTCAAAACACAGTCCCAGGTACTGTGCGAAAAGTAGGAACAGCAATGGCTTTAGAGCCAGAAAGAGGTTCAAATTCCAGCCCTGCCAACTCACTCACTTTGTAGCTGTTTAATTCAGGAAGGTCTGGGTTATGTTGCAATAACGAACCTCCCCAAGACTCAGGAGCTGAAAACAGGTCCAACTCCTGCTCACGCTACATGTTCGTTGCAAGCTGGTGGGGAAGGCTCTGCTCCAGGATACCCTCCTTCCAGAATCAAGGCTGATGGAGTCTCCTACCGTTGGAAATGCCTGGGCAGTAGAAGGGGATGAGATGTTCACATGTTATTGAACAAAGCAGTACCTGGTCATAGTTCATCCCCAAGGAAGTACAATCACACCCTTTGCTATGAAGTTAAAACAAAAATATTTGGTGAACCACACTAATGACTAACACAATCCCCTTGCACAAGTCTTTATCCTCTCTAAGAATCAGTTTCCTCTCTGTAGAAGGAGGAAGAATAATACTTTATATTTCAACACAGCTGTAATGATTTAATGAGATAAACCGGAAGAAGCACCAAGTAATCTGGGTCAGAAACGTAATAACTGCTCACTATAGTAAATTATACTCTTTGTCCTCAACCTTTGGGCATCCCAAAGAAGCAACACCGGCCTCCTAGTGGAACTAGACAGGTAGACAGGTACGTAGAAGACTGATCTTTCATAGATAGCCACTAATTACTTTTCAGGAAAAGTCAAAAAGACTATGATAAGAAACAGAGACAATTTGTCTCAGAGATAGGGGGTAACGACTTTTCAAGTTTTGGGTTTTTGTTTTGTTTTGTTTTTTTTCTGTAGATGCCATTGGATTTCCAGACTTTTTGGTATATCATGGTCTCCAGACAGTGTTGCAAGGCTGCAAAATGTTTACTTATTTGGTACCTAATGTGTGCCAAGCTCTATGCAAAGCACTGCATGGATCAGATCCCCTGAGAGCTATGGGGTTTTGGGAAAGGAAGATAGACATGTAAATAAACTCCAGCAAAACATCTGACCAAGGAATGGCGGCTGCTGCGCTAAGTGGGAGCTGAAGTAGGAAGCTTGCACCAGTCTCTGGGGTAGGCCTTGAACACCTGGTTGGGAGGTGGGGGTAACAGGATTACAAACCTATCACCTGTAGTGCCGGATCTGGCATCCCCTTGCCACTGGCCAGGTGTCGTAGAGCCAAAGGTCTCAGTGTCAGCTGCAATGGCTTTCACCTTCAGTTGAAGTCAGCCGGAGGCCGGATTGTGGGTGTGCTTGCAAGGACACCGGGGAAGTACCATCTTGGGGTCCAAATTTAGCTTGGGATCCACACCCCACGAAGCTAACATTGCCAGCTATACACAGCACCTCCCTGTAGGCTGGAGGATGACTTTAATTTTTCTTGATTTTTTCAATTGTCCAATTTTTCTCCAGTTCATATGGCATGACTATTAATAACTTTTTGAAGTTTTTTTTAAAAACACCTCTGTATGTCATGGATTCTTTTATATCAGTGTTTCACAAACTTCCAGCATCTCTGGACCACATTTGGAACTTTTATTGAGAATTATTATTTAATTAGTATTTGCCTTAAGATTTCATCCACTGCTAACTCTCTGATTTTTTAAAAACTCAAATACCTCTTTAGTTTCATGTTATGCAATAAGGTCTATAAAATGACTTTAGGTCATAGGTTCACTGTGCTCATTATATTTTTTATACTACCCATTAAAACAAGTACATAAGGATTAAAATTTTAAAAATCAACCCCCCCAACGATATGACTACCGAGCCACTGTTGTGGCCATGTGTAAGAAACAGGCTGCTCTGGGAGAAACCAGCACCTAGAGGTCTATAAAAAGCAGTTGTGAGGGCCAGGCGCAATGGCTCACACCTGTAATCCCAGCACTTTGGGAGGCCGAGGCAGACGGATCACCTGAGGTCAGGAGTTCGAGACCAGCCTGACCAACATGGAGAAACTCCGTCTCTACTAAAAATACAAAATTAGCCGGGGGTGGTGGCGCATGCCTGTAATCCCAGCTACTCAGGAGGCTGAGGCGGGAGAATCACTTGAACTTGGGAGGCGGAGGTTGTGGTGAGCCGAGATCATGCCATTGCACTCCAACCTGGGCAACGAGAGTGAAACTCTGTCTCAAAAAAATAAAAAATAAAAAAAACAAAAAGACATCAGTTTTGCAACCTTGGGAAAATTGTGGAATCTCTCTGGGATTTAGTTTCCTCATCCGCAAAGTGATTAAACAGAGTCCACACCTTTTAAGGTTGTGTGACAATACACATAAAGCACCTATCATGCAGCCTGGTTCCTGTTATATGTCTCTCGCTTGTTCATTCCACAAACAGCAGTTGAGCCCTATGCTCATCGCTATGGAGGATTTACAAGTGAATAAGACATAATCAACACCATGCTAGTAGCTTGCAACCCAGTGTTTCCGTACAAACCTACCTAAAACACAGGGCAGGAAAGTTTTACGTGTCTCATGAGCAGTCCAGACAAAATGCAATGAGAATTTGAAGGAGGGAAAAGCAACTCCCAGCTGGGAGATCAGGGGAGGCTTCCTGGAGGAGGCACCATTTCAGCTGAGCAGTGAAAGACGGGCAGGGTCTGAGTTTGCAGAGCTCTGGCGAGGCATAGCATTCCAGGAAGAAAGAAAAGCTTCACCAGAAGCACAGAGGTAGGGAAAGGCAGAGCGCCCTCGTCCTCTGGACCTCCCTCCCAACTGGAAACAGAAGGTTTTCTTCTCTGCCATCACCATATTGGGGAAGGGCTTTCACTAGGTTTCCCAGTCTGTGACATCGATATTCTTGTTGATCTGTAAAGTACCAGTGGGTCCATTCCTGCTTCCCATTGTCACTCTACCCCCATTGACCTGTCATTTTTCTCTTTCCATCATTCTTGACCCCCTGGGGGTCTTGAGTGCAGCAATCAAACTTGGGAGGTGACAGGGAAATTTAGGCTGGGAAAGGAGGGTTGAAGGAAACGTGGTCCCCGTATTTCCATACCTGTCTTGGGGAGCAGAGATTAGATTCTTGTGTGAGGCCATTGGAGGGCAGAAGGAGAAAGAGTGAGGTGGGATTAGGGAGAGGCAGAGCTGCCTCACGCTGCTCTATGCTGACCCCTAGGGAAGGGTCCTCTCCAGGGCGAGGTGAAGAGAGCATGTGGGCTCCAAGTTTTTGAAGAACTTCGTGCACTGGAAAGGTACTGGGACAGCTGAATACTGGGAGTCTTTTTACCTCAAAGATTTTATTTGGTATAAAAAAAAATCACCAAAAAAGCAACAGAAAATCTACCGCAGCTACTGGTTTTCCCATTAGTCCTTGGCTAAATCGGCTCGGATGTCTTTTATTGAACCTTCCTTGGCTGCTTTTAGCAAATCAAGGCCAGAATGCCCTTCCAAGACTACTTTCTCCAAGTTCCTGCAGGTCCAGAGAACAGTTTGGTTATTTCTGTCCATAGGCCCCAGCGTGGAGTCAGACACCTGCTGAACAGTAAGTCCACGTCCAAAAGCTGAACCATAGTCTACGGGCAAGCAGGACCCAGCCAGGGGCAGTGACCTGCCACCCTTAAACAGACAGAGAGCTCAGCCTGAGGACGAAGCCCAGGCTCCAGCCCCCGACCACTGCCCTGTCCCCAGCCTTGTGTTCTGCTCTCTTCCAGGCAACAACCCATCCACAGATTTCACATGTGTGAAATCTGCAAAGAATAAATGTGAAGCTCAGAGAGGGAACAAAGCCTTATTGGAGACAGACTCTCTTTCTGGGTTCAAGCGAAAGCTGCCCAAAGCCAGGTTGGACAGACAGAGGGGGCAGCCATCGTGTCTCCAGTAGGAAACTTATATGGGTCCCGAACATCAGATGGGAGGCAGAAGAAAGAAGCCTCAAACAAAGAACACATATCCGATGCCACACACACGTGTTCTGAGGAGACAAAATTTTTGATATTTCATTAGCCAGGCTGGGAACTGAGAAGGCAATTTTCAGTCACTGCGTCCTCTGGGGGTCACAATGTCTCTCTTTTCTTTTTTGATCTAAAAAGAAAAAACGAAAAAAAAAAGAAAGGAGAAAAGGAGGGGAGAGGAGAAGGGGAGGAAAAGAGGAGTAAGCCCCCTCACCATAATTGAATTACTGAGCTGCCCTCTGGGGCTGAGTCTGGAATTCAAGAGGCCTTTGTGTAATAGCGAGAGGAACTGGGACAGAGGCAGGGATTTCAAAAGGGAAGAGGAAGAACCAGGGCAGTCAGGAAGTGAATAGGGATGGAATGGGATGAGGAAAGGAAGGGGGAGCTGCAAAGATTAAAAGCTGGAGACCCGTCTTGCTCCAGGCCCTGCCCTGACCAAGGATGGCTGCCCTCTCCCCAGAGCCCCAGGTGGACGAGAGTGCGAGGCAGGCTACACAAACAGAAAGGTCTCAGCAGGGGCCAAGCGGGCAAGGATGGAAGGAATTCACACGGCTCCCCAGCACCTACTGTGTTCCGGGCTCCGAGCTAGGATCTGGGATCACAATGGAGGGATCATTTACCCATGGGGTGTTAGTGGTGACAAACAGCATGTGCCGAGTGCTTGCTTTATGCCAGGCACCTGCTGGGTCTTTCAGGTGCATTGTCTCAGTGGATTCCCACTGAGACAGGTACCACGATATCCCCCTCTTTACAAATGAGGACATCCAGGATGTTAGGTGATTTGTCTAAAGTCACAGTGAGTGAGTGCAGAGCCGGGACTCACATGCAGATCACTCCATCATGGCCGGGATCTTTACCACCACTCTCACTCTGTCTTTTTTAAAGACAGTATTCCTCTGTTGCCCAGGCTGGAGTGCAGTAGAGCGATCATAACTCACTGCAGCCTCAAACTCCTGGGCTGTAGGCATCCTCCTGCCTCAGCCTCCTGAAGTGCTGGGATTACAGGTGTAAGCCACCATCCCTGGCCTTAACCACTACTCTCTTTTTTTTTTTTTTTTTTTTGAGACGGAGTCTCGCTCTGTCGCCCGGGCTGGAGTGCAGTGGCCGGATCTCAGCTCACTGCAAGCTCCGCCTCCCGGGTTTACGCCATTCTCCTGCCTAAGCCTCCCGAGTAGCTGGGACTACAGACGCCTGCCACCTCGCCCGGCTAGCTTTTTGTATTTTTTAGTAGAGACGGGGTTTCACCGTGTTAGCCAGGATGGTCTCGATCTCCTGACCTCGTGATCCGCCCGTCTCGGCCTCCCAAAGTGCTGGGATTACAGGCTTGAGCCACCGCGCCCGGCCAACCACTACTCTCTTTACCAACTTATTTCACTTTTATAACAGTCTTGCCAAGTAGGGATGGTTCCCAGATGGGGAAATTGAGGCAAAGACAGATTCAATAATTTGCCAATGTTCTCACAGAGTGTAACGAGCTGAGCTGGGATTTGAACCTGTGTGTCTGGTTCTACAGCCCAAGAACCCTCCATCTCATCTGCTGGGGTGGGGTGGAGTATCTGCCCCATAGCCCATGTCCTGACCACATGAGTGTCCCTATCTGGCTCCTGCTCAGCCAGACAGCAAGCAGTTCAAAGAAAGTGGGCCAAAGCCACCGGTTGGCAGAAGAAGGAGTTAAATGGGGCCCTGGGGTGCATCCTAGGGTGTCATTGCTGACTTGAATGCCCTTAAATTCTCACCCACCCACCAAGCCCCACCCACCAAGCCAGCACCTTGGTGCCCAGGGGGGGTTGAAATCTGTATTTTTCTTTTACTTTTTAATATAATTTACCATTTTTATCATGTTTAGTGTATGGTTCAATGGTAATAAATATATTTTCATATTTTTCCCTTCATATCCTGTGCCCCCAAGGCCTGTATTGTTGGAACAAAAGGTAGAAATGTGTCTTATAAAGAACTCTTGTCACTATTACGTTCTCTGAAAATAACAACTTTTAAGCTTTCTTACGTCATGCTAACAGAATCGGATGGCCTGGGGCAGGGTTCCTCAACCTCCGCTCTACTGACATTTTGGGCTGGATGTTGCTTTGTTGTGGACGCCTTCTTGGGCATTCCAGGATGTTTAGTCGCCTCTCTTGCCCTCTACCTACTAGATGCCAGTAGTACCATGCCCTTCTCTTCCATCCCAGGTATGAAAATCAAAAATATCTCCAGCCATGGCCAAATGTGCCCAGGATAGGTAAGGAAAGGGCGGATTGTCCTGGCTTGAGAATCACTGGCCTAGAGGATGAAACCCAAACTCTGGCTGCTGCTCTCTCTCCTGCCTCCTCTCCCAGCAACTCACTCAACATGCCCTAAGTTCCAACCAAACCAAATACTTTCTGTGCCCAAACACACCTTGCTCTGGGGTGCCTCGGGGCCTTTGCACATGCTGTACACACGCCTGGAATGCCCCTTCAACTCCTATGCATCTGCAAAGACCCAAGTCTGATTTCCCTGCTCCTGTGAAGCCCTCCCAGCCTTCACTTTATCCACGCCCCAAACCCCATACTGGGTTGTGATCCCTTCCACTATCATCCTGTAACACCCAGAACTTTCCCCCAGTGCAGTACTTTTCCAAATTTGTTTCTCCATGTCAGTCTTGATCCCTGGACTCCAGCTCCCTGAGGGCAGGGAGTAAGAATTCCACGTACCTGATATGTAGTAGGTGTCCAACAAATGTTTGTTGAATGAATATACGTATTGTGTTCCTTTCAAACAACCTTACCTAGTAACAAAAGCAGACACCTACCTGGCGAACAAGACAGACTCTACCCTTCCCATTATAGAGTTCAGAATCTAGTGCAGGCAGCCGTTCTACAGTTGATGAACTGACTGATTAACTCACAACACAGTCGATGAACTGAATGATTGCAGGTATTTCTGATGAAGGCTATGACAATATCTTAGAAGACATGGTGGCTGTGTCTAACAGAGAGGCCCTAAAGTACTTGAGGGTGGTCAGAGATGCCCTCTCCGAGAAAGTTACATTTAAGAAGAAGACTAAAAGGTGAGTAGATATTGACCAGATGGAGAGAAGGAAGGGTGTCCCAGACAAACGGAACTGAACACACAAAGGCCATGAGGTAAGAACGAGCAAGACCAAGCGATGAACCGGAAGTCTGGCATGGCAGAAGGATGGTGAGTGGGGCGGGGGAGGGGTGGGTGACCTTGCTGGTAAGGCATTTGGACATGATTCTAGTGCAGGCAGGAGAGCCACGAGGGGTTGCTGCACGTTCTGTTTCTGTTTCCCCAGCTGCTGGATGTGCTCTTGGCGGGTTCTCCCAGCAGCCGCATCCCCATTTCCCCAGGCAGGGACTCCCCTGAACTCTCCCCACTCCACCCCCACACACAGAGCTGATCCTCTAAGATTTGGCCTGCCTTGGGAAAAGGGAGGATTTGTAAAGGCGTGAGGACACTGAGCAGGTGAGAGAGCAGGGGTGGGTGTTCAGTCAGCACAGGACTTGCTTCTTGCTTAAACTTTGCCTGAAGTGACCATGATGGTGCTGGTCACTCAGGGTCTGAAAGGTGGACAGAGGATGCCATGCCCGTGGGGAGCAGGGGATTCAGAGCCCAGTGGCCCAAGCAAATAGGAGGGGAAGGACGGGCCTGAGAGACAGTGGGGCCACCGTCTTCACTCAGAGATAGGGGAAAAATTGATATGACCAGCATGGAGCTGACATCCTGTCAGGTGCTGAGACTTTCCCTGTGTTGTGTCATGAATGACAAGATTTATAGTCCCCATTGTGTGGATGAGGAAACAGATCAGAGAAGGCAAGTATTTTGCCCAAGGTCACACAGTTGAAAGTGGCAGGCATGGGAAATGAACTCAGGCTAGTGAGAGTTCACAGCCTGCCTGTGCCTCCTGGGGTGAAACTGAGGCTCAGAGAAGGAGAGGGACACACCCAAGGTTCCAAGGACATGCCCAACCAAAAATTGCAGTGGTTGATGTTTACTGAGTATCCACTACGTGCCTCTGTGTTTTATCCTTTGCTGTTCACAACACCTCAGTGAAATACACATCCTACCGACATGCCCCTTTTTCAGATGAGAAAACTGAGAAAGCTGGGAAGCAGAGCCTGGCATAATGGTTCACACCTGTAATCCCAACACTTTGGGAAGCTAAGGCAGAAAGGTCACTTGAGCCCAGGAATTCAAGACCAGCCTGGGCAACATAGCAAGATCCAGTCTCTACAAACAAAAAACTAGAAATTAGCCAAGTGTGGTGGTATGTGCCTACAGCCCCAGCTACTTAGGAGACTGTGGCAGGAGGATCCCTTGAGTCCAGGAGGTCAAGGCTACAGTGAGCCTCAATCACACCACTGCACTCCAGCCTGGGAAACAGAGCAAGACCTTGTCTCACAAAAGAAACAAAAAGAAGAAAGAGAGAAAGCTAGGGACCAGGTATAGTGGCTCACGCCTGTAATCCTAGCACTTTGGGAGGCCAAGATGGCTGAATTGCTTGAGCCCAGGAGTTTGAGACCAGTCTGGGCAACATGGTGAAATCCTGTCTCTACAAAAGGGACAAAAAAATTAGCTGGGTGTGGTGACACACACCTGTGGTCCCGGATACCCAAGAGGCTGAGGCAGGAGGATCACCTGAGTCTGAGGAGGCCAAGGCTACAGTAAGCCAAGATCATGCTACCACACTCCAGCATGGGCAACTGTCTCAAAAAAGAAAAGAGGGAGGGGAGAGAGAAAGCTAGTAAACAGCAGAGCCAGGATTTGAACCCAGACAAACTGACTCCAAACCTGTGATCTCCACCAGTACATACCAAACTCCCTTCAAGGAGAGCTGGGACTAAACCCTCCTCCCCGCTTTTTGACATCCAAGATCAATTCACAAAGACAGCAAAGCCTGTCCTCCCATGATGAGAGTGGAGACTTAGAGACAACCTGGAGAGGCGAGACACTTCCTGAAATTCATACTACAGCGTCAGTGACTACTCTGGGATCCTTTTCTCAGAGGATGCTTCTCAGGGTGCTGTGGGCAGGGGAGGAGGGAAGCATGGCTGTGCCTGCAGAAGAATTTGTGGAAAAAACAAAACTAAGTTGGTTGGAAGCAGGTCTCGGTCATCTGAAAGGCAGGTCCATGGGGTGGCAGCAATACAGGTGCCCTCCTGAGAATCCCAGTGGCACTTTTGGAAGATGGTGCCCCATCTCATCCATCCTTCCATTCAGCTCCTACTACATCTGAGCACTGGGAATACAACAGTGAGCAGAACACTAATATTCTAGTGGGAAAAACAGATTAAAAGTAAACACTTGGGGAAGAAGTGCTAGAGAATGCAATAAACCAGGGACCGGGTAGGAGCTGACAGGTCCCTTCAGACAGTGAGTGGCAGTCCATTTAGGCTTGTGGTGCCTCTCTGATGTCTCAGGCTCTGTGCCAATCATGGGGACACACAGACAAGCCCTACCTGTCCCTGCCTTCACGGAGCTCCCAGTTGCTCACGGCCCAGCGAGGAGACAAGTGTGTGTCTATTACAAGCCAGCTCAGCTCCCTGTAGAAACAAACAAAATGGCCTCAGATGTGTCATTAAAGCTCCCTGCCGGTGGCTATTTTATGTCCCCATAAGCACTCAAAGTGACTAACACTAATTAAAGTTTTATGAGAAATGAGAAAATTCCTCCACAGCCCCTCCACAGTGGCTCCAAACCACCTCAGAGTGACTTTATTGACTCCCCTAGTCTGGAAGCAAGCCTGTCTGGCACGATGGGGGTTTATTTTTCCACTGGGTTGCAGCCCCATGCTGGCTGCGCTCTAATAGCCAGGCTGCTGGCTTTGCTGTCACACATGAGCCCCTCCCTAGGAGCCAGCTGCTGAGGCCATTCTCCAAGCTAGAAGGGCTGTGACCTTCTAGCTGTCTAGGCAGGGGCATCTATGTGCGCTTGTCATGTACACACACTGGATCATCCAAGTGATGCCACTAGCTCCTCTCTACACACCCATCCATATCTCTGCCTCCTTTCCTTCCCCAATCCCTCACACATCCGTGTCTCATGCACAAGCTCACTGATCTCCCCTAAAGATGGATTTGAGCGCCCACTGTGTGCTTTACAAAACGCTGAGGATACAGTAAGGAATCAAGCCCAGGCCAGCCATGGGGCTTTAGACCCAATCATTATGTTACAAGATAAAACAACTTCACTGGTAAAGAAATGCATGAGCAATGCATGCATTTAATTGACACCAGGCGTGGGTAGTTTGTAGAGTGCTTTCACGTCTCATCTCCTACTTCATCACCAGAAAAGCTCTCTAAGGGAGAGGAGGGAGTAATTTAATTCAATGAAGAAATCACAGAAGGCTCTGGTGGTTTGAGGTGAGGATATAAGATGTGGAACTGTTTCACTGGCAAATGGTGATGGTTGACATTTATTAAGCACTTATCATGAGCCAGGTATTGTGCTCAGCACTGTAATGCATCCTTTCATTTCCTTCTTGTAATGATCCTAGGAGCAACATGAGATCCCTCTCCCCATTTTAGAGAAGGGAAAACTGAGGCAAGGAGAATTTAAGTAGTTTGCCTGAAGTCACACTGCTGTAAGCAGGAAACCAGGAGTGCAGCGCTCTTAACTTGGACGCTGTACTGCCTCCGCTGGAGTAAGGGGAAGGGCTCACAAGGACAAATCCTTTGAGTTTCTTCCCACCAGCTTTGCATTCAATGATGTCATGTCAGTAGACTGAAGTTGGCCCACACCACAGAAATTGACATATGCTACAACTCAGGGATTCTTTAGTTTTTATTTTTTCTGGATTGCCAGTTTACCAGCACACAAGTTGCAGAGAAAACAGAGTTGAAAGAAGGCCTGGGGGCCTGAGAACCCATGATCATAAACTGGAACACTGAGTTCTGGGAAGAATGCAGTGGAAGGTGAAACTGAAGACACCATGGGACAAGGCAAAGAAGCTTGACTTTTTCCCAAAGGCACTGGAGAGTCATAGACAGTTGTTGAGCAGGGGAGGGATATGATTAGATTTGTTTTTCACAAGGGCCATTCTGAGGATGGATAGAGGGGGACAGCTGTTGAGAGAAAAGTCTGATTAGAAGGCATATCTAAAGATCAGCTTCTACCTTTTGTAAGGCGTTGGGGCTTCTGTAAGAAGTCCAACTCCTTTCCCGGAGAGAAAAGGTTGTCAACCCATGAGAAAAACCCATGGCATCACATCAAATTCAGAAGGTTCTTAGGCATCTATCTCCCCATGGCCATTGGAAGCAGGTTCCTGCCTTTCCAATTCTAGTTGTTCCTGGAAAGACTGTGCCTCAGGTGGAGCATCCCAAGCCCATCCTCATAGCATCACCATCACAGTGGCTGCCAGCTCTTTCTTCATGCTTACCTCTCTATCCATGCAGCCTGATAGATCACAGAAACCAGGGTCTGCAGGGCAGAGCCCATCCCTCATCCATCCTCATAACCCCTAGCACACAGTAATGACTCTAAGGATGGATGGATGGATGGATGGATGGATGGATGGATGGATGGATGGATGGACAGACAAATGGATGGATGGATGCAAGAAGGAAGAAAGAAATGAGCAAGTGGATTGGCTTCCTGTCCCTATGAAATCCCTAGGAAGGGCAGGAAGGATGGTAAGGAAGGATGGTAAGTGGTCATGGAGGAGCCTGAGAAGCTTGGCAGAGCCAAGTTGATTAATGTCCGGGGGACTCGTGGAGAAAAACATTAGAGAAGAGAGATTCTGATGAACACAGCCTTCCAGGGGACCACAAGGAGCAGGTTTATAAGCCTGTGTCTCATTGTGTCAGCTCATAATCCCACTTGGTTTCTTCTCCGGCTTGAAGTTGGCATAACACATGGAGAGGAATGCCCTTGTCATACTGTGGGGACATGCGGCCTCCTTTTCTGGCAGGCAAGTGGGTTGGCCCCAGGATGTGCCTGGCATGGCCTGGTTAACCACTGGGTCGACCTTTCCAGTGTCTCCGCGTCAGAGCTGTCTACCCTCCCTCATGCGCCTCTCCCTCAACGCACACGAAGCGTAAAAAGATGAGGTCTTCCTGGGCTCTTCGACTAGGACAGCAAACTGTCCTTACATCCCAGAACTTAGTAAATTCCTCAGTAGCTTCTCTGGGACTCAGCTTCTCAGCCGTGAAACTGACAGGATGATAGATTCCCCCTCCTCTCCCTTAGAGAGCTGTTCTGATGATGAAATAGGAGATGAGACATGAAAACGCTCTACAAACTACCCGTGCCTGGTGTCAATATAATCACTGTGAGTTCATCTCCTCCTGGCCTCTGAGGTCTTTTGTGGGGTGAAGAAAAGAACTGAGAGGGAAGGAGGGAGACATAAAGGTGATCGGGAAACATCCAACCACCGGCCACAGAAATCACCACCCTCTTCCCCACGGCGCCCAGCTTATAAACATTCTAGTCCTCTCCACACAGCAACAAAGGCAATGAGTCAATAATAGAAACTAACAGGCTTGCCCTGCTCTCAGGCTCAGGCAGTTTCCCTAAACCACTTGGTAAGGGCTGTGGTGATCAGCAGACTTTGACTTTGAGGCTTCCTTGTTCACCACCCACCGGATGGGGAATCCAATAGAGGTCACAGCCGGCACTGATGGAGCACTTTCTATGTGCCAGGCACCGTGCTTTACAAATCTGTCTCAGAAACGCTCCTTCTTTCCTTGACTTTGAAAACCTGACTTTTTTTCTTGTTGAGTCTTGGCTTAAATAGCCCCTTCTCAGAGATGCCCTGGCCACTCTTTTTCCAGCCACAGTGCCTCTTGCTTTTCTTCAAATGCACCAAGCACACTTCTGCCTTGGGGTTCCTTGCTCTGGAATGCTTGCCCCAGAGACCCATAGAGCTGTAATCAGCTGCTATTTTACCAAAGGCCTCCCAGGCCGCCTGTATAATGCAGCAACCTTGTTCTTGAAACCCTTATCTTGTGTTATTTTCTTCATTGCACTTCTCACTACTTGACATTTTTTATACATTTATTTTTTCATATTAGTTCATGTGTCTCTTGCTCCAAGCTCCAAGGACGCATGGACTTTGTCCCCTTTTTCATTTTGTCCCCTTTGTTCATTTTGTTTCATTTTGTTCAAATACATTTGTTCATTTTGTATTTTTATGCCTGTACTTAGCCTGTGCCTGGCTCATCCAAAGCTTAGTAAATGGGCACTGAATGAATCAATGAATGAATGAGCAGACTCAGGAACAAGCAACCACACAAGACCAGGCTGGTGGATGACGCAGGAAAATGCTAAGAGGAGGGGCTGTGCCACTATGCAGAGCCAGAGGGCAGGGCTACAGAAGCAGGTGGGACCCAGAGAAAGAGCATGCTGCAGAATTGCAGCCTGCAAGTCCGAATCTGCCCCATCCTTCTAGGCCTTCCTCCACCCCTGCTTGGCAGTTGCCTGATGATATGGTTTGTATCTGTGTCCTCACCCAAATCTCTTGTCAAATTGTTATCCCCAGGGTTGGAGGTGGGGCCTGGTGAGACCTGATTGAATCAGGGGTGGTTTCTCATGAATAGTTTTGCACCATCCCCTCTTGGTACTGTCCTTGTGATAGCAAGTTCTCATGAGATCTCATTGTTTAAAAGTGTGTGGCACCTCTCCCCACTCTCTCAGTACTGCTCCTACCATGTAAGACACCGGCTTCCGCTTGGCCTCCCACTATGAGTAAAAAGCTCCCTGAGGCCTCCCCAGAAGCAGATGCTGCCATGCTTCCTACACAGCCTGCAGAACCATGAGCCGATGAAACCTCTTTTCTCACAAATTACCCAGTCTCAGGTATTTCTTTATATATTTCTATATATATATGCAAGAACAGACTAATACACCTGATGAGCAGCTCCTTGTTGAGAAGGTTTGGGGGGAACTTAAAAAGCCAGAGATGCAGGAAAACCACTGGGACATCCAGTTATGAGGAATATCCAGGCTTCAGGGCTCCCCACTCATGCCTAGACATTTGTCATCATTCTCTTAGTCCCAACCAGTCTCTAGAACTACAAGAGAAGGTCTCCCAGCAGGAGCAGAAAATGCCAGCCAGTCAGGGACTTGCAAACCAGGCTCAGTATCAAGGAATTCAACCAGAGAGCTGTAGTTCCTTATTCACATGGTTATTCTCAACCCAGAGCACCAAAATGCTGAATGGAATGCCAACTGGACTATTGACACGCATGAGTGCTGTGTTAGTCAGCACTCGTCAGCTCTTCAAAGATGCAGTTGCTCCCCTCACAAATCTATTTCACAAGGCATTGGTCAAGACTATATATTCTAGACCCTCCCAGCTGGGATGAGTAGCTCTAAAGTGACTAATCCACTCCACCATTCCCATCTCCCCAACCCTTTGGATCCCCTCCTCTACCTTAAGCCAAGGCAGATCAGGCATTTCCAGCTCACTCACAGTGAGCTGGAATCTTTTAATCCATAGTTCAGCTAACCAAGCAAATAGACTATTAGAACCTTTTTGAACTTCCCAAGCTGCAACATTAACTACAGAGTCCCTACCTAGTGGGCCTGAATCAATAAATTCAGCCTGATCCAACTCTATGTTCCTTCCATCATTATCCCATACCCTTAATATCCACTCCCATGGATGTTCTCCAGATTGCTGTTTGTATAAATTAGAGAACGCAAACAGTTCTTTCTGAGTGTAGTGCACCTCCTCATGGGTCACACTCTCAATCTCACCTCTAGGGGCCCGCCAGGACTTTAGTCTAGTTACAGGTCTAGAAGCAAACAGAGGTGTTGGGGGTAGCTTCTGAGGAGAATCAACATTATCTTGCCTGGCAACTGCCTCAGGGGAGGCCATCACTGTTGCCTCGGGCAGTGCAAGGTTTATCTTCTCAGACAAAAGTTAAAAGGCTGATGGCAGCACGGGTCAGGGAGGGGATGTTGCCACTACTGGGAATGGGGAAGCTGTTCCTTCTGGAAAAAACATATTCATCAGAGTTTACAAACTCAGTGTCCCCAGCTTCATCAGGTTCCTCCCACCTGTCCCCATTCCAAGTTGCAGGGTCCCATTCTTTTCCAATCAATGCCCTCACTTTAACAGTAGACACCTGGTGAGGCTGTGCATACATCTTCCCTTGCAGCTCAGCCACTTGCATGATAAGAGCTTGAGTCTATTTTTTCACAATTTCAGCTCATTCTCTACAGGAGATAAGACTCTCAGAGCAATCTTAGCAGATTTGAGGCTCAGTGTCTTCTTCTGAAGCCGGGAGACAGAATCCCTGGGCTCATCATTTTCTTTCATCACTTTGTCCACTGAACCTAGGAGCAACCAACCAGCTTCATTATGTTCCTTGGTTCTCCACATGTGGTCAAAGATATTATATATAGAGTCACTAAACTCCTTGCCTCTCATGAGCCGTGAATCAGGAGTGTCAAATGCATTTATTTTACATAACTCTCTAAGCAGTTCACTCCAAGGACAAGCAGTGTTCTCCATAGTGTTAGAGTCGTTAGCATTTTTGTGTCTGATCATATTAAGCAGCTGATTCCAGAAACCCCAAAACCAATGAAAGAACTCCATCCTTAATATTCTGTTCCTCTAGAACCACTCCTGGTACCAAAATCTGTATTTGTCAGGGTTCTCTTAGAGGGACAGAACTAATAGGACATATATATACATATATACACACACACATATATATACACACACAGTTAATACATACCTAACAAACTCCCATATGTATATATATAATACTTAAACTCCCATATACATGTATATATATTATATAAAATACTTATATATATAAAATATATATAATACTTAATAAACTTATATACATATATGTGTATATATACATATATATGGGAGTTTATTAAGTATTAATGTACATTATAGGGACTTTATTATTAACTTAGACTATATGTATATATATGTGTGTGTGTATATATACATATAAAGAAGAGTTTATTAAGTATTATTAAGTATTAACTTACATGATCCCACAACAGGCTGTCTGCAACCTGAGGAGCAAGGAGAGCCAGTTTGAGTCCCCAAACTGAAGAACCTGGAGTCTGATGTTCAAGGACAAGAAGCATCCAGCATGGGAGAAAGATGTAGGCTGGGATGCTAGGCCATCTCTCCTTTTCGTGTTTTTCTGCCTCCTTTAAATTTGCTGGAAACTGATTAGATTGTGCTCATCAGGTTAAGGGTGAGTCTGCCTTCCCCAGCCTACTGACTCAAATGTTAATCACTTTTGACAACACCCACACAGATACACCCAGGATTAATACTATGTATCCTTCAATCCAATCAAATTGACCCTCGGTATTAACCATCACACATGCCTTGAAGTTCATCAAAGCCACTCTTTTACCCTTAGCCAAAACTCCACCAAGAAGCATCTGAGGAATGATCCTGTGGCACACATTCCCAAAGTGACCCCTGCCCACCACCCATGAGCCATGCCCTTTTATTTTTTTTTTATTTTTTTTATTTTTTGAGACGGAGTCTTGCTCTATCGTCCGGGCTGGAGTGCAGTGGCCGGATCTCAGCTCACTGCAAGCTCTGCCTCCTGGGTTTACGCCATTCTCCTGCCTCAGCCTCCCGAGTAGCTGGGACTACAGGCGCCCGCCACCTCGCCCAGCTAGTTTTTTTGTATTTTTTAGTAGAGACGGGGTTTCACCGTGTTAGCCAGGATGGTCTCGATCTCCTGACCTCGTGATCCGCCCGTCTCGGCCTCCCAGAGTGCTGGGATTACAGGCTTGAGCCACCGCGCCCGGCCGAGCCATGCCCTTTTAAAATTCCTTCCCCTTCAGTGAGGGAAACACCTGTGACGTGACTTTCTTCCAACCAATAGGATGTTGCAAAGGAAAGGCGATGTCACTTCAATGATTATGTTTCATTATAAGAGACTCCATCATAGCAGATTAGAGAAGGAGACTCCCTTGTAGGCTTTGAAGAAATAAAGTGCCATGTTGTTGCAGTGGGGATGCATATGGCAAAGAACTGGGGTGGCCTCTAGAAGCTGACAGCAGCTGACACCGCTGTCAGCTTGCAAGAAATGGAGACATCTGTCCTACAGCCATGTGAGTTTGGAATGGACCTTTCCTCAGCCGAGCTTCTGATGAGACTATACAGCTCCAGCAACTTCTGGATTGAAGTCCAAGCAGAGGATTTAGCTAGGCTGTGCCCAGACTGAGCCACAGAAACTGGGAGATAGCTTTGTGTGTGTGTTGGTTTGAGCCACTATGTCTGTGGCAACTTGTTCTACAGCAATAGAAAACCAAGGCAATCCTACTTGAAAAGATCTCTGAGAAAGGTAACCCCGCCCAATATCTTTTCATCCCCATACCTTCATAATATTCCACTCTGTACACAATTCTGCCAGTATTCATTTCTACTGTGAAGCAAGATACCACTGGATTTTTATCTATAACTATCCATGAAAATAAAAAATTCAGGTTTTACATTGAAGCAATTTTAGTTTAAGAAAATAGGTATTGATTGAAGTTATGCAAGTACAGAGCCTAAAAAATATACATATACAGTGATTCTGGATCTGTAGGGGATTGGTTCCAGATCCCTGCAGATGCCAAAATCCAGAGATCTTCATGCCTTTTACATAAAATGGCATAGTATTTGTATCTACCTTAGGCACATCCTCCTGTCTATTGTAAATCATCTCTAGATTACTTTTAATACCTAATACAATGTAAATGCTATGTAAAGAGTTGTTACACTGTATTGTTTTTTATTGGTATTATTTTTATTGTATTTTTCTTGCCTTTTCCCCCTAATATTTTCCGTCCACTGTTAGTTGAATCTGCAGATGCAGAACCCATGGATATAGAGGGCCAACTGTATGCATGTACCCCTATGTATAACTTATATATACACACACAATTCACATAAGCATTTTAAGTGTTGGGGAAAAAAGATAGTTCTTGAAGTAATGAAGACTTGAAGAAAGGTTTCTACATGACTGTTGCATATACGTTTCTCTTAAACCTCTCTGTGCCTTACTTTATTCATTGCTAAAATGGCATCATCTTTCTTTGCTAAAATGGTCTGGGAGGGCTATTGTAAAAATTAAATAAGATAATAAATGTAAACGGACACTTAGTGACATTCTTTAAGTGTTGGCTTTATTATTATCTTTTGTAACATGGACTGGGCTGGACTCTGAAACTGTCCTGGTCACCGAGATTGGGGTAACTGATATCGCGTTCTGCCCCAAGAAGACATACACTGGGGCCCTTATCTAGCCTATGGCGATCAGTCTGTGGTTCCTAGGCTTGGATTTGGTTGACTGTAGATTCAAGCCTCTGGCAAAGTCCCTTTTCCAGGCATCAGAAGTGCTGGGAAGGGTTCAAAATGCCCGTTTCTGTCCCATGACCCACCGGGAGCAAGAAGATACCTGTCCTTAGAATGCTGGACACTATCAATGAGCCTGGAAACTATCAGAAGACTTTGATTGTAAATAATTAAAATCCAGTTTCAATTCATTTAAGCAAAATTCAGGAAGTCCAAAGCAGTTCTCAGTAATGAGGAGTCAGGAATTCAAATGTGTTCATTCTCCCCCTGCCCCGCCTATCTCTCTTCATTCTTTGGTCTGCTCTACTCTGCGTTGACCTCCTTTTCTCCTACTGAAGACAAGCTCCCTCCACTCAGCAGGAGAAAGGAAAGGGCCACAGCCACAGAGAATCCCAAGCTTATATTAGCTTAGCCCTTCGACTTGAGAAGACATAGAGCATCTCTTTTGAGCATCCTTGTGTAAAATCCCAGAGAGGACTTTGATAGGCCCTGCTTCCACCATATGGTTACTCTTTGGACCAACACTTGTAGACATGATTGGCTGTGTCTTTATGAGGCAAACACCCTTTGTTATCTACCAAGAATCATTTCTGCTCTTCTTTACCCATCTCCTATTTTGAAGGCTGAAAAAGTCAGAAACTCAACTTTCCCAGCTTTGCTTATAGTTGAGGGTAGCCAGATGGCTCCATTCTGGTCAGTGAGCTGTAAGGGGAAGCATGCTGGTACACTCTGGGAAAGACTTTCTCTGGTAAGAATCAGGTTAGCAAGAAAAAAGATGCTTCCATCCCTGCTTTTGAACATATTCATGATGCAAAACCACTGCAGCCCTCTTGCCACCATAAGCCAACAAACCTAAAGACAAAAATCCAACACAATAATACCAGTAGGATAATAAAAATCTGAGTCTTTGATGATATTATTCAGCTGTTTCACCAAATTTCAGAGATTTCTGCTTCCAGATTTTGTTCTTATAGGAGATAATTACATGTCTTTATTGTTTAAGTTAGCTGTGCATTCCATTACTCAGAAGTGAAAGCTTTCTAACAGAGACACAACATCATATGTGAGCCATGGTACAAGGACAGGGGAAGGCTCTGGGATGAGTACTCTGCCAGAATCATATGGAATAAAGAGGGTGATGTCCTTCAGGGGAAAGGGAAAGCATGTCACCAGTGAAAGGGAAAATAAAGAGATTATAGGCCAACAAATCAATAGCTGTCCCACTCCTGACACCAGTTCTCAACCTCCGAGGCAACACCTGACTATTTCACCTTCTCTTTCCCAAAGAAGCTTCTTGGGGTACAGGTGACCTACAGTAGAAGAGGGTAGCTGGAAAGAAGGGCACAGCTTCATTCTCAGAATATAGTATAGGAAGAAGACAGCATCGCTCCAGCTGGCCCCTTTTCCCTTACCTCCAACCCATAGGGACCACTGTGACCACAGCTGGGGACTTCCCTGTTGGAAGCAACTGCAGTATCCACCATGATCACCTGAACAACAATGACTGGGAAAGTGGGAGGCCTGGGATTCAAGTCTTGGCTTTGCTGTTTCTTAGCTGTGATCCTGGGCAAGTCAGGAGGGTTCAATTTTTCTGTCTACAAAATGGGGCCACCCCCATTAAATGACAGGTTAAGTAATAGTAAATAAGTAGGTGAAATAATAGGACCTACCCCATAGGGTCATTTTGAGGATTAAATTGAATCTTTGTAAAGCACTAGATAGGGCTGGCCACTAATCAATGCTCTGTAAAGGACAGCTGCTCTTATTATTCATTTGCAAGAGTTTGTCTGGTTCTGACCATCAATGATCTTGAGATTTTAAGTGGAGACCTGAGTGAGCTCCATGGCCATCTTGGGGCTCCCCTTTATAAAGCAGCAGAAGGACTCTCTCTACCATCTTGAACTGGGGGTCCCAACTTATGCAGCTGGGTGATGCTTTCGTCTATGATGTATTTTTCCACCTGTGAGAGTCACTCTGTTAATAGCTCCCATCCAGCCATCCAGCCTTCCTCTATGATTGAACTTGAGAGATTGTGTGTTTGCTTAACACCCACAATGTTCCAGCTCCCATAAAACACAGAAAGAGCATGAGGACTTCCCTGGGAGATCTTGCTCATTCCTGAAACTGAGCTGGACAATCATAATTTTGGTTTTACCAAAAGAACCACAGGTTTCTCTCTCCCCATCCAACCAACACCTTCGGAGGCCTCACATTTATAAACGGACTTTCAGGCCCTGCTCCAGGGCAGCTGTGTTTAGCTTCTTGGCTACTCTCTTTGGGCAGTCAGAGCTGTAGTTACAGAACATAGCCCAGTCCCAGAGAGAGGTTCCCTGGGCAGCCTCCACTCCCGTCCTCTTTTTCTCCATCCCTCTGGCTCTTCCTCTCCTTTCCTCTCTTATTCTGCCTCTGCCTGTCCCTCATCTCTCTGTCTCTCCTTTTCTCTAAGTTGATTGATCACTGTCTCTCAGTGTCTCACTGTCGCTTTGCATGCCTTTCTCTGGTTACTTTTGTCTCTTGGCCTGATTTTCTGTTTCATTTCTCTCTCTCTCTCTCTCTCTCTCTCTCTCTCTCTGACTCTGTTTTCCTTTATACCTCCTTGATTACTTCACTACCTCTCTGTATGGCTACCTATATCCATCCTTCTCTTTCTGTCTCTCCAGGGCTCTCTCATATGTCTCTGTCTCCCTCCTTTACTCTCTCCCAAGCCTGGGTCCACAGTGTCCGGCTTGCACATGAGCTCCATCTTCCTTTGGGAGGCTGCACTCCACTGCCTTTGCAGGCACACTCTTCCCCAATAGCCACATTCAACTGATGATGAGTAAGGACTATAACTCACCCTCAAGTGGCTGTGCTATCATCCTCTGTTCTCACCTGCAGTGGAGAGGCACCTCCTGAAGAACTCACTTCAATATATTTTCCTTGAAGCCCAAGGGCTGTGCTACCAGACAATGATGCTGAGTCCGTCTACCAGGTCCTCCCTGCCATAATCAGAGAAAACCTACATCAAGGTTCATGTGCCTCGCACCAAAAACTAGATACAATGAGTTCAACCTTTCCATTTTACAGATGAGGAAGCAGAATTCAGAGAGGTGGCCCGTCATGACCCAGGTCACACAGAGGAGTGGTGTCAGTCGTGTGACTTAGAGAAGTGATGGTCTAGTAGAACCTCTATTTCCTCATCTGTAAAAAGGGAATCACTATTGAGAAGATGAATTCAAACATGCCCTTGCCCAGCACAGACCATGGTGCAGAGAAAGCACTCAGTAAGTATGAGCTATCATTATCATTGTGATTATGATTTTACATATGTTAGGGATAGTGGAGCAAAAAGGATTCTGGTCCTTTCCAAGGCAGGCTTTTTGCAGACCAGAGCCCCCTTCTTCACCTGATGTGGCAGAGAACTTTCCAGTGAATCCTCCTCACCACCCTCTGCCTTCAACTCACACCCCCAGACACCTCAGATCTCCCTCACCCCGCCCCCGTGTGTCTTCTGCCTCTCATGGACCAGAGGCCAGTTCAAAGGGTTTCCCCATCCTTCCCACCATGGACACAATAGTCCACTCCCCCTGGACCCTGAGCCAACAGAAGAAAGCACAGGCAGGAGATCAAACATGGGCTGAATGGAAGACAGAGGAGACAGAGAATGGGGGGTGAGATGGGGCAGCAAAAATAATGACTTCCATCCAAGGCTCTTCCCAAAAACCCACAGCTCTTTGAAGCCGGCTTTCCTTTTATAAAATGCACTGTTATTAATGACCCAAGTGGATGCTTTCTGGGCAGGACAATACCCAACTCCCTCATGGCCTCTGCGGGACCTCGTGCATGGGAAAGCATCCAGTGGCCAGCGGATGTCTCCAACACGCCAAGTGCCTATGGGTGCCAAAAAGGGGTTTGGGAGTGGAGTCATGTCCACATGAAGATCCATGGGTACCCTGAGTATTTGGGGCTGCTACTGGCAGCCTCTCTCTCAGGCCAAGGCTGGAGCCAGCAGGGTCTGTGCTGCTACAGTCCAGCCAATTCATTTATTTAGCAAATATTTCTTGAGCACCTACTATGTGCCAGGCTGTGCATGGGTCTAAGGGGCAAATCAGACACGATTTCTGTCCTTGTGAAGCTCACAGTCAGAATAGAAAATATCCTTTATCAGAGGGCAAGAGCCAAGGCTTTGAGGGGTATGAAGTCCCAAGTTCTAGACATTTATCTTACACTTTGCAGTCCCCTAGGAAGCTCCACAACTTTTCCCGGCCACCTCACTGTGACTGCACTCTTTTTCACTTACCTCCTTTGAGCTGCAGTTCAAAGAATGTCGTTTTGGAAAAGAAATAACTTCATGAGTTCTAAACCCAGAAGGGAGTTTTGAACTAGCACTCATTCAACATAACAAATCAGAAGATAGAAGCCCAAAATTACACAGATCCCAACTGCGGAAACTTTTCTGGTGTCGTGGAGGTGCTCAGCACCAAGGGCACAGACACAGTGTCACGTGGAATGCCTGCCTCCCTCCAACCACTACCTATGCTGTGGGGAAGGGATAGGTGTGAGGGAGCGGCAGGTGCCATCGGGTGGGGAGCTCGACAGTCACGCTTGCTCAGTTCGAACAAAGACCCAGGGCATGAGGATTGTTTATGCCCATTTATAGATGAGAAAATGGGCATTCAGAGAACTCAGGTATCTTGACAAGATCTCACAGCTGATTAATGGCAGACCCGGGATACAGCTGTGCAGGGCCCAGAGCTCTGGAGGGAGGAGGATGAGAAGGGCCTGGCTACCTCTTCCTGAGAATGTGGGCAGGTCCCTGGACCTCTCTCGGTATCCATTTCTTCATCTATAAAATAAGGGCATTAAACAATCTGGGGCCTATGGAAAGACTCCAGGGGTCTGGGATCCCTCTAAATCACAGCAAAAGCTTTGAGTGTGTGTTGGTAAGAGTGAGTTTCTGGAAAAAATGACTAAACATTTATCAGATTCTCCTAAAAGTGCCTGCCCAAGAGAGGTTAAGAGCATGGAACTGATGGTCTCCACGTGCCCCTCCCACTCTGGTGTTCCATGATCCTGAGCCCAAGGGTCTTTTCATTCATTCATTTACTCATTCAAACATTTATCAACCCGCTACTTTGCATCAGGCCCATAGGGGCCCTTCTAGTTCCCAAATTCCCAAGATGCACCTAAGAATAGGAGAATAGGAAGGTGAGGCCCTGTAGGTTTCTTCTGGTGAGGGACTTCCCCATCATGAGGCCCACACCAAGTCCCATGTCAATCCCTTCTTCCAGGGCCTTCCCCTAAAGGTATGTCTCCTCAGGGAAAGCCTCTCATCTGCCCCCTGCTCTGTCCCCCCGTTCCTGCTTCTGCAATGTGCTTTCTGCAGGAGAGCCACAGGGCAGAGAGAAAGGAGTTTGTGTCTGTCCCTGACCTGCCTGGTCACAAGCTATCTTTGGAAATAATTAGTAACAGGCCGGAGACCCCTGTTCCCATGAGGAACCCATCCCAGGGTGGGCTAGAACTGGGAGATGGGGGAAGGGCACCATGGGGACAAAACAAAGAGATGAAATAAAAAGGCAGAGGATGGAGCAATGAGGTCCCAGAATGCCCTGACCAAGCCCTTGATGTCCTAGGGGAGGGTTGGGGCTACAAGCTGTGGTCAAGGGACAGATGCCAGCCTGGTTCAGCCAGCTCCGGTGAAAGCCAGCAGTTGCCAGCTAACTTTCCATGACATCAGAGCCCAGCCTGGGCCAAGCCTGCAGGACAGGGAGATAGCTTGGCACCCCCACCTTCCCCAGTCGAGTGGGGCCCCTGTGCTATGGTGGGATGGTCCAGGGGCCCTGTCCTCATGGAAAGTTGCCAGGAGCACAAAGAGCAGCCACTGGCTGCCCCCCAAGTGGGGCAAACAAGACAAACCTCTAGCGACAGAAGGAGGGCGTGGTAAAGGATGCTACATTCATCCATCCAATGGAGCACTGTGAGACGAGGCCATTTACAGTGATATACACAAGCCCTTTTTAGAGAAGCTATGTTCCAATGCTAAGTGAAAGAAGAGCAGAGCCAGGTGGTAGACATGTGTGATCGCATTTGAGACACATTTGCCTATAATAAATACTCAGTTTGCGTGTGAATTGTATTTTTTAAAATCCTCAAGGAAACTGACAAGGCCCTGCCTTCACTGCTGGGTCAGCCATCCAGCCCCACCTCGCACTGCCGGTCTCCTTACTCAGCTCCATCCAGCCCCCAAGGCTGGCTGTTGGCACCTTGAACATACTGAAACCTCGTCCTCACCCAGTCATCCTTCTTCTGTGCTGAACTGCAGCTTTCTCAGAATGCCCTGTTCTTTTGGTTCATAACAAAATACAGCTCATGATTATAAATTCATTAGCATAGTATTTGGACAGTGTTTGCCTCACCCCTACCTTCACCCCAAAAGTCTGTAAGCTCTCCAGGGGAGGTAACATGCTTGTTTTGTTCACCTTTACATACCCAGTTCCTCAACCACTGCTTGGCATACAGTAAGTACTCTATAAGTGTTTGTTGCATGATTTAATGAATTGAATATTGCAGTAACTGACATTTATTCAGTGCTGAACGCTTTACGTGCATAAACTCATGACATCCTCAAGACCATTCTAAGAGGCGGGCACTACTCATGGGCTAGTGCTCCATTTTACAGATTGGAAAACATTTACAGATTGGAAAACATTTACAGACTGGAAAACAGAGGAGTTAAACTCACATTAGGTCAGGCAGCTAGCAAGAGGCAGACTCAGGACTTGAACTCACAGTTGTCAGGCTATAAAGCCCATATTCTTAACCTCTGTATTCTCCAGTCTCTCCTAAATGAACAAGGGAAGAGGAAAAATCAGAAGGAAATACTGTGGCATGGAACCAGTAGAGTCTGGGTGATGGGAGGAGGCTTACTGATTGTACCGATTTCTTTAGCTTTTCCAGTTTTTTCTACCATGCGTGTATAGAAAATTAACAATCAGAGAAAACAGTACAATGGTAAGTATTTTTTGTAAAAGGTCAGCACACAGCCCTGTGGAGCCCCACAAATTCTCCCAGAAACCCCACCAGTCCCCCAGTCATGAGAAGCCAGTGGCCAAACTCACCCCAACAGCAGGGCTGCCCAAGAGACAACTCCTCATCAGCGACGTTCCCACTGGAAAGGAGGGATCCCTGGACCACCTGCAGGGCATACAGGCTACCCTCTGATTATCCCACTCCTCATGTTTCTCAAATGCAGAGAGAGGAGGCAGGCAAGGAGATAACTGCTCTTCCGGCTCACCTCCTGTCTCTCACTAGCTCCTCCTCCAGCCTTGTCTCATGCCTTTGTGGCCTCCCAGACTTGGGACAAACAGCGCAGCCCACCCCCAAAGAGCTTGCACATGATTCCATTTTGCTTTATGCATCCCAAATGGTGTGCATTTCGCTGGCAGGGTTTGCAGCAAATTATTGCTGGTGAAAACAGGAGGCTGGGGTTTTGGAAACCAGATGAAGCTTTTACTTTTACTGGCTGTGGGGCCAGGGTGATTCCCAATAAGAAGCATCCTGTACGGACAGGCCCCAGCAACTCGTTCATTCATTTAACAGACATGTGTTGAACATCTCCTGGGTCCCAAGAATCGTGCCCAGCTTGGGAATGGGGATGGGCAAGAGTGACGTGCTCACAGCCCTCACGGAGCTGACACCGTGGCCAGAGGGAAAAGACAAGGTGCTAGACAGAATATGGGGAGAGGGTGGTGGAGGAAGGCTTCCCTGGGATCCGAGAGCAGACGGAGATGGCTGAGTGGGGAACTGCAAGGGAGCGGTATGCCCTCTGGCAGACAGCTTTGCCCAAGGTCCTGAGGGAGAAAAGACACTGGTGTACTCAAAGAACAGGGAGAAACGAAGCCCACTTGGACCTTTCCATTGACAAGCATCCAGAAGTCTGACCATACCAAATAGAGGAGAGGACATAGACTCTCTCGTTCTGCCAGTAGACTTGTAAATTGGTAGAGTTGCTCTAAAAGAGTTTGGCATTATCTCCTAAAGTTGAACCTTTAAACCTATGATCTAGAATATTCAAATCCTGGATATATCCCAAAGACAAGCTCTTGAAGCTCTTGAAACAGTAGGACAGAGTCCATGGATGAGTGCTTTTATAGCAGCACTGGTCATGAGAGCAGAAACCCACAAACAACTGAAATGCTCATCAATGGATGAATCAACATGGTAAATTAAGAGTAGGATATTACATAGTTGTCAAACTAAGCGAACCACAGCAACACGCGGCAACGTGGATGATCTTAACAATATAATAGTAAGTGAAAAACTTAAGTTCCCAAAGATTGCACTGGAGTATTCTAATCATGTTTTATAAAGATTAAAACTATATAGGGCTAATTCTGTGATAACAAAACTGTGTGAACAGGGGCATGGCCCACAGTTTCTCAGCTAGGAAATGGAGATAATTGTTTCAGCTCTGCCTTGCTGTGAAGTAACCAACACATTAGATTCTCCTTAAAAGAGCTGCATTTGCCCAGTCCATGGGATGAACCAGTGTTCTCTCTGCTCCTGCAAAACATCGGGTGACATGGGTGGCACGCTGGAGGTGAACAGCTGTGACTAACTCGCCCGTGAACTTCTGCCCCATTGTTGAGTTACAGCCTTACCAGGAGGCACTGGGATGGTTACTACACCTGTTTATATCCATTATACTTTGTAATTGTGAACTTGAACTCGGTATTAAGAAGATCGGAAATGCAAGGATGAAATGAAAGAAAGTTAATGTTTCCATGAATGCTCAATTGAATGTTTTGGAAAGACTTTAAAACAAGGATGGGGGTAGGGTTGGTAAAAACCCAGGATCCTGCCCTCAGATTCCTTTTAAGTGTCTGTAAATTCTCCTTGCACTTTAAATAAATGGAAACACTGCACCATGGGAATGCTTTATGCAAGAAAGATGAAGAGGACGCCAATAAACAAGCCTGAATGCCAAGAAAAGCTCTTGCCCCACATCCACGTGGGCACCCCTTTATGTTTTTAGTTAAGATAAAATGTGTATGCTTTTAGGATTCCCCCCTTTGACCAGCTGCTTCGGTTTCCTAAGAGATTCTAGACAGATGGTATTGGGTGAGGCTTCTTTCTAGAAAGACTCCTATATACTAGGCCCCTTCTGTGTGTCAGACAAGAGCTCTTTTATATTCGGTGCTTACAATTCTTCCACTTGGTTACTATTCATCCCATTTTATAGATGAAGGAATCGAGGCTTAGAATTTATGGCGAAAGTCCTGATGTGGATGACAGTGGTGGTGACATGTTGCCTCTATATCCCCAAGTATAATGGACAGAGTTCAGCACTAGGGAACAAGACACCTGTATTATAGTTCTTACTGTGCTTCTCAATTGCTGTGTGACCTTAGGCAGCTTACTTTCCATCTCTGGCCTTGGTTGTTTTCTATGAAAATGGAGGGTTTGTACTTGCATCTATCTACTGCTCTGTAACAAGTTACCCCAGAACATATCAGCTTGAGACAGCCACACTTATCTCACAGATTCTGTGGATCAGGAATCTAGTCATGGCTTAGATGGGTTTTCACAGGCCATGGTCAAGGTGCCATCTAAGGCTGCAGCCATCTCAGGGCTTGACTGGGGATAGCTCTACGTCCCAGGTGGCTATATACAGGATTCAGTTTCCTCCCTGGCTGGTCTGTTGGGAATACCACACCCTTGGTCTGGCTGGTCTATTGGCCAGAGACCACACTACAGACATGGACTTTTCCACAGGGCAGCTTCCAATATGACAGCTGGCTTCCTTACTGTGAGCAGAGGAGAGAGAACAAGAGAGCACCTGAAAGACAGAAGTCCCAGTCTTTGGTAACCTCATCTTGGAAGTGACATCCCATCACCTGTGCCTATTCCATTCATTAGAAGTTAAGTCAAGTTAGGCCAAGTTCATACTCAAGGAGAGAGATTTACATGTGGGTGTGACTATCAGGAGTGGAGATGGCTGGGAGCCATTGTAGGAACTGCCCACCACAGTACTTGATCTCTAAGGTGCCTCCCAAAATCTTGGATTCTTTGAAACTCCCCAAAAGATCTGGTTAGACTGACTTAGGGTCCATGGAAAGATCTAGAAGGAAATGAGGGGAGATGTGCATCCCAGGAATGCTTCTTCTCTGACTCTGTCATCTTCTGGAAGCCCCTTGCCTTTCTGCTGCTTCCCCCACCCCCAGCCCCCACCATCATTCCTGTCCCTCTGTGCCGGAGGACACCATAGTAGATGGGGATGGGGAGGCGGCTGCTGCTGTCCTGTAAGTGTCAGAAAAGAGAAAGTGTCTTTAGGGAATTATTCTGCAGGAGGAAAGAAAAAAAACACAAGACAGTTCAATCAAAGGTCAAAGATGAGAAAGCAAAAAAAGGAGAAGAAAGAAGCCACCTAAAAACTTGGCGGCAAAGATGGCCCAGTCAAGACGCTGCAGAGGGCCGGATGCCTTGGCTCATGTCTGTAATCACAGCACTTTGGGAGGCCTAGGCAGGCAGATAACCTGAGGTCAGGAGTTCCAGACCAGCCTGGCCAACATGGCGAAACCATGTCTCTACTAAAAATACAAAATTCAGCCGGGTGCGGGGGCATGTGCCTGTAATCCCAGCTACTCAGGAGGCTGAGGCAGGAGAATCCCTTGAACCCGGGAGGCAGAGGTTGCAGTGAGCCAAGATCACACCATTGCACTCCAGCCTGGGTGACAGAATAAGACTCTGCCAAAAAAAAAAAAAAAGAGAGAGAGAGAATGCAGAGAAAGGCAGGCCCCCAAAAGCAATCCCTTAGTAGCTCAGTCACCCATCACCTGTGGCCCCTTCCTTCTAGCCCCACGCAGTGCACACCCACTACAAACTGCAGAGGGATGGCTAATTCATGGGGGACAGATGGGGCCTCAGGAACTGGCTGGCAGCTACTTTCTCTGAGTGACTCTCAGCTCTTCTGAGAGCCACGTCGATATGCCCATTTAAAGGAAAGAGCAAGTTGAGGTCTGACACTATTAAGGTAAACTTGCAGATATTCATTGGCCTGGACCAGTGAAAATGTTCTGCAGCAACCAAGGATGCATATATGTTTCAATGTCTTTTTGTACAGGAGAAAATGAGTCAAAATCCATTGAAAGTTAATGTTTCTATTTATTTATAAGGTCTGCGATTCACCGAAAGTTTTAAGGTGACTGTTTTCTGGGAAGTCCTTGGTTCTGGTAAGGCTGAGTAGTGAGTACCAGAACTTGAACCTTGTAAGTACTAAGCGAGACCCACCCAATCTTGCCTGCATCCCCCATCCGTCCACTACTTCCGGCCCTGCTGTGTCACTAGCACATTTCAGAGCTACCCAGCTGGCCTGGGCCAATCACAGCACTCCCAGCACAAGTCCAGACTGGCGGAAGTAACCCGTGCAGGGCAGTTCTGGGCCCTTTTTGGCTGTATGGCTTGGTCAAGTGGGATCAGCAACATTCCTGGGAAACCCCACACTGCACCAAGAAGGCACACACAAGGTAACAAAGGCCTGAAAAAGGCTTGGCTATGTGCATCCTTAGGGCCCAGGTTCAGGTTCAGCCCTTTAAACCTGGCCTAAAACTGTTTCCCAATCTATCCACTAATGTAAGGGTGTTCATAAGAGTGACGGGAGCACGTCAGCTCCTGAGCGCCAGAACTTTGCCTGTCTTCTTCACCCTTGTATCCTGGCACATAGTAGGCTCTAATAAATGTTTGTTGAATGACTGAAATAAGGGTTTCATAGTTCAGAAAGTTTGGGAAATGTGACAAAGCAAGATAAACAGGTTTCTTGGCTGGCCGTGGTGGCTCACGCCTGTAATCCCAGCACTTTGGGAGGCCAAGGCAGGTGGATCACTTGAGGTCAGGAGTTCGAGACCAGCCTAACCAATATGGAGAAACCTTGTCTCTACTAAAGAAAAAAAAAAAAAATTAGCCAGGTGTGGTGGCACATGCCTGTAATCCCAGCTACTTGGGAGGCTGAGGCAGGAGAATTGCTTGAATCCAGGAGGCAGAGGTTATGGTGAGCTGAGATCACACCATTGCACTTCAGCCTGTGCAACAAGAGCAAAACTCCGTCTCAAAAAAAAAAAAAAAAATGCAGGTTTCTTTTGTTCAGGCCTTCTGAGAACCTTGAATATGCCAATGGGTACTCTGACACTCCAAGAGGAGAGCAGGGCATTTGGGGTTTTCCAGATTCATTGGGCTATGGACTCCTTTCTATAGAGAATCTTGTAGAATGTGGGTCTAGAGTCATGATTGTCAAACCTATCCATGTTTCCCTCTTTATCTTCATCTGAGTCCCTCTTGAGAGAAAGAAAGAAGCAAGCCACATGGGTCAATTGCTTCAGTTTCTGCCCAAGTGATCCCCAAGATTTTGACCATTCTCTTTGGGCTTACATTCTACCAAGTTGGCAATCTCAGAGGAAAGAGGACTGGATCAATCCTGCAAAAGTCCCAGCCAAAGCTCTCATTGGCCCAGCCTGAATCACATGACCATTCCTGAGCCAGTCACCTGACTACAGACTGTCATGTTCTGATTGGGCAAGCCTGATCACATGCCCTGTCTTGAAACCCAGACAAAGTCTGGTCCATCTGAACTTCAAGAGCCAATGGAGCCCTAAAGAAAAATCTCAATTCTGTTACTGGAAAGAAAGCAGGGGACAGAAGTCATACAAGGAACAGAAGTCATGCATGACAGCAAACAAGGAAGATATCTAAACTTCGATATTGGGTGCTGGCTATACAACATATGGTCCAGTTGGCCTGGGTTAAAGTTCTAGGGTGACAACTAAAGTCTCCCAGCCCTAATCCTCCCTCCTCCCCCAAAGGAGGACCATGTATGGAGAATGAGGATGACAATTAGGCTTCATCTGGAGCAAAGATGAAGGAAGAATGAAAGTGACACATCATCTCATTTAACGCTCATGTCAGCCATGAGAATTGAGTCCTGCTATTCCCATTTTACAGATGAGGAAGCTGAGGTTAAGACAGATGAAGTCACTTGCTTAAGATGACAAAACTAGCAAGGAGCATAAAAGGACGGGTGGCGTGTGTGTTTTGCAGCAAATAAAAAGTTTTCTTTTAGAGACTGCACCATGGGATCTGCAGCTTCTGAAACCCGAAGCCCTTACTGAACTGTCCCAAGAGCTACACCAGGCAGAAGCAAGGCAGGTTAAGAGAGGCTAGACGTGAGCCAAAGGACTGCCCTCGATTTCGAGAGACCCCAATTTACTCCAGAGTGTCACTGCAATGATGTGTAACTCAAGCAGCCACCAGCAGAACAAAGAAGTGGGTCCTGTGCCTCTTTCTCACCAAGAAATCCTTCCTTGCACTGCATCCCATGCAGAGACAAGAAGACAAGAAGGACCTGGGACTCTTCAGGGCACATGACCAAGGATAGGCAGGACAGGGGAGATGAGTGCTGACCATGCAGATGGCCCTGGGTTCGAGTCCCAACTCTGCACTTACAATGTGGCCTCCAGAATCTTCCTCAGCATCTCCATTCCTCAGTTTCCTCATTTCTAAAATGAGAAGAATAATAGTACATATTTCACAGAGTCCTTGAAGGATTAAGTATAATCCTGAAAATAATGTGCTTCATACATTAAAAAGATAACTTTTTTTATTTGGAGAGATGGTGTCTCGCTCTGTCTCCCAGGCTGGAGTACAGTGGCACAATCCAAGCTCACAAGTGCCTCAAATTCCTGGGCCTAAAAGATCCAACTACAGACACGTGCCACCACACCCAGCTAATTTTTAATTTAATTTAATTTAATTTTTTTAAAGAGAGAGATAGAGTCTCTCTCTGTTGCCCAGACTGGTCTCAAAGTCCTGGGCTCAAGTCACCCTCCTGCCTCGGCCTCCCAAAGCTCTGGGATTACAGGCATGACCCAGGACACCTGGTTCCTATTTTCATTTTCCCCCTGAAACACCTGAAAATAAATGGAGCATCTTTCAGAAAGTCTAGAACCTTCCATGGTCCTCTGCCAGGAAAACTGCTTTGGGATAATTTCCTCAGTGGGTCTCATGACCCAAAAGCCTCCTGCCCTGTGGGCCAGGTGGGCAGAAAGTATGGACCCCCCTCCCCCGATTCTGTGGCTTCACATATGAGTTCCCAGATGTTTACAATCAGGCTCTTGTCATGGGCCTTGCCTCAGTGTCCTGCTAGTCAATATTGGCCAAGAAGGTAAGGAGGGAAGGGGTCAGCAGGGATGCCCAGCCCCACAAGGGTTCTCCCCACACTGCTTGCTTTCTGCCCCTGTCCTGCCCCAGTTCCCCCAGGCAGTGAGAGGGCAGCTAGCCTGGAAAGCTGAGTCAGGGCACACCCTGTTTCAGTGGCTGGCTCTGCAGAGATGTTCTGGGGAGACACCCTCTGTTACTTTGTAGCACCTCAGAGCATAGCCTTCCTGCAGGGCTCTGCTTTCCTGCCGCTCAACCTAACACCCAGGAAGCTTCCAGCAAGGCTGGGTGGGTGGGTGCAGAAAAGGTCCTTGAGGTGTCACCACGGTCCCCCACCGGGGCCAGGTACCACAGAAAGACAGCGGATCCTCCTCCTGCTCTTTCTGCGGAGAAGGGAGCCCAGTTCCCCGCTGATGCTCCCAGCCAGCTTGCCTGCGTGTGGTAAACGCTTGAGCAACTTGGCAAGGCAGTCCCAGCCAGTGAGGTTCCCATGGTGGGACAGAGGAACCCCTGCCAAGAAGTGAGTTTCACAGCAACAAGCCCAAGAGCAGGAGGTCTGTCGGGCAGGGGCCAGTCCACTCCAGGGAGCACTTCCACTCTGGGTTACGAGCCCCCTGCACAGAGGGGAGAGGGCTTCCAGCCAGTCAAGGCCCAGTGGTCCTACTGTTGGATGGGATTTCAAAGCAGAGACGCAGAAGGGGCGTGTGAGGGTGGGGACCATGCCTTCCATCAGGATTGCCTCATTAGTGGTTTTGCATTGTTGGAAGTCTCTTCATTTGAGGCCAGGATTGCAGCAATATGGGGATTTAATCCAGGGTGGGCATGGGGACTTGTGGCCAGGAGCCCCAGGAAAACAATCAATATCGCCAAAGCTCACTGTCCTTGCAGTTTTCGGTTTCCCGTCACACACCCTGAAGAAGGTCTCCTGTGTCCCTGTCATGTTCCAAGAGGCTCGCTGCCTGTCTCTCTCTGCTATCTAAGTCCTCTAGTCTGGCATTTTGTTATGGCAGCCTGTGCCAACTCATATCTGCCAAAAGAGCTTCAGTGGTGCTGGCTAATTCACCCCCAACTCTCCCCCTCACATTCTTGGCCCCAGCTCTGCCAGATATTAATATATAAACTTTAGTCAAACACAGCAGTGCCACAGCCCAGGTATGGTAGATGCTTCTAAAATGGCTCTCCACCAGGGGCTGTGGCTCACACCTGTAATCCCGGCACTTTGAGAGACCTAGGCCAGCGGATTGCCTGAGCTCAGGAGTTCAAGACCAGCCTGGGCAATGTGACAAAACCCCATCTCTACCAAAAACAACAAAATTAGCCAGGTATGATGGTGTATGCCTGTAGTTCCAGCTACTAGGGAGCCTGAGGTATGAGAATCCCTTGAATTTGGGAGGCGGAGGCTGCAGTGAGCTGAGATCATACCACTGCATTCCAACCTGGGTGACAGAGCAAGATCCTGTCTCCACAAAATAATAGAATATAGAATAGAAAATAAAAATAACAAAACAAATAAAATAAAATAGGTCTCTGCCAGAGCTGTGGCTCATGCCTGTAATCCCAACATTTTGGGAGGTCAAGGTGGGAGGATTGCTCAAGGCCAGGAGTTGGAGACAAGCCTGAGCAACATAGAAAGACCTCCATCTCTCCAAAAAATTTTGAAAATTGGTGTCAATGGGGGGTTCCAAGATGGCCAAATAGGAACAGCTCCAGTCTACAGCTCCCATTGTGAGCGACACAGAAGACAGGTGATGTCTACATTTCCAACTGAGGTACTGGGTCATCTCACTGGGGCTTTTCAGACAGTGAGTGCAGCCCACGGAGTGTGAGTAGAAGCAGGGTGGGGCATCACCTCACCTGGGAAGTGCAAGGGGTTGGGGATTCCCTTTCCTAGTCAAGGGAAGCTGTAACAGACAGTACCTGGACAATTGGGACACTCCCACCCTAATACTGCATTTTTCCAATGGTCTTAGAAAATGGCACACCAGGAGATTATATCCCATACCTGGCTTGGAGGGTCCCACACCCACAGAGCCTCGTTCACTGCCAGCACAGTAGTCTGAGATCGAACTGCAAGGCAGTGGCGAGGCTAGGGGAGGGGCGTCTGCCATTGCTGAGGCTTGAGTAGGTAAACAAAGTGGCCAGGAAGCTCGAACTGAGTGGAGCCCACCACAGCTCAAGGAGGCCTGCCTGCCTTCCTCTGTAGACTCCAGCTCTGGGGACAGGGCATAGCTGAACAAAAGGCAGCAGAAACTTCTACAGACTTAAACATCCCTGTCTGACAGCTTTAAAGAGAATAGTGGTTCTCCCAGCACAGAGTTTGAGATCTGAGAACAGACAGACTGCCTCCTCAAGTTGGTTCCTGACCCCCGAGTAGCCTAACTGGGAGACACCTCCCCATAGGGGCTGACTGACACCTCATACAACTGGGTGCCCCTCTGAGATGAAGCTTCCAGAGGAAGGATCAGACAGCAACATTTGCCATTCTGCAATATTTGCTGTTCTGCAGCCACTGCTGGTAATACCCAGGCAAACAGGATCTGGAGTGGACCTCCAGCAAACACCAACAGACCTGCAGCTGAGGATCCTGACTGTTAGAAGGAAAACTAACAAACAGAAAGGACACCCACACCAAAACCCCATCTATACATCTCCATCATCAAAGACCAAAGGTAGATAAAACCACAAAGATGGGGAGAAATCAGAGCAGAAAAGCTGAAAAGTCTAAAAATCAGAGTGCCTCTTCTCCTTCAAAGAAATGCAGCTCCTTGCCAGCAACAGAACAAAGCTGGATGGAGAATGACTTTGACAAGTTGAGAGGAGAAGGTTTCAGAGGAACAGTAATAACAAACTTCTCCAAGCTAAAGGAGGATGTTCGAACCCATCACAAAGAAGCTAAAAACCTTGAAAAAAGATTAGACAAATGGCTAACTAGAATAAGCAGCACAGAGGAGATGACCTAATGGAGCTGAAAATCATGGCACAAGAACTACATGACACATGCACAAGCTTCGGTAGCCAATTTGATCAACTGGAAGGAAGGGTATCAGTGATTGAAGATCAAATGAATGAAATAAAGCAAGAAGAGAAGTTTAGAGAAAAGAGGGTAAAAAGAAATGAACAAAGCCTCTAAGAAATATGGGACTACGTGAAAAGACCAAAACTATGTCTGATTGGTGTACCTGAAAGTGACGGGGAGAATGGAACCTAGTTGGAAAACACTCTTCAGGATATCATCCAGGAGAACTTCCCCAACCTAACAAGGTAGGCCAACATTCAATTTCAGGAGATACAGAGAATGCCACAAAGATACTCCTCGAGAAGAGCAACTCCAAGACATATAATTGTCAGATTCACCAAAGTTGAAATGAAGGAAAAAATGTTAAGGGCAGCCAGAGAGAAAGGTCAGGTTACCCACAATGGGAAGCCCATCAGACTAACAGCAGATCTCTCAGCAGAAACTCTACAAGCCAGAAGAGAGTGGGGGCCAATATTCAACATACTTAAAGAAAAGAATTTTCAACCCAGAATTTCATATCCAACCAAACTAAGCTTCATAAGTGAAGGAGAAATAAAATCTTTTACAAACAAGCAAATGCTAAGAGATTTTGTTACCACCAGGCCTGCCTTATAAGAGCTCCTGAAGAAAGTACTAAACATGGAAAGGAACAACCAGTACCAGCCACTGCAAAAACATACCAAATTGTAAAGACCATCAACACTAGGAAGAAACTGCATCAACTAATGAGCAAAATAACCAGTTAACATCATAATGACATGATCAAATTCTCACCTAACAATATTAATCTTAAATGTAAATGGGCTAAATACTCCAATTAAAAGACACAGGCTGGCAAATTGGATAAAGGGTCAAGATCCATCAGTGTACTGTATTCAGGAGACCCATCTCACATGCAGAGACACACACATCAAAATAAAAGGATGGAGGAAGATCTACCAAGCAAATGGAAAACAAAAAGAAGCAGGATTTGCAATCCTAGTCTCTTATAAAACAGACTTTAAGCCATCAAAGATCAGAAGAGACAAAGAAGGCCATTACATAATGGTAAAGAGATCAATTCACCAAGAAGAGCTAACTATCCTAAATATATATGCACCCAATGCAGGAGCACCCAGATTCATAAAGCAAGTCCTTAGAGACCTGCAAAGAGACTTAAACTCCCACACAATAATAATAGAAGACTTTAACACCCACTGTCAACATTCGACAGATTCACGACACGTAAAGGGATCAATTCAACAAGAAGAGTTAACTATCCTAAATATATATGCACCCAATACAGGAGCACCCAGATTCATAAAGTAAGTCCTTAGAGACCTGCAAAGAGACTTAAACTCCCACACAATAATAATAGAAGACTTTAACACCCACTGTCAACATTCGACAGATTCACGACACAGAAAGGTAACAAGGATATCTGGGAATTGAACTCAGCTCTGCACCAAGCAGACCTAATAGATATCTACAGAATTTTCCACCCCAAATCAACAGAATATTCATACATTCTTCTCAGCACCACATTGTACTTACTCCAAAATTGACCACGTAATTGGAAATAAAGCACTCCTCAGCAAATGTACAAGAACAGAAATTATAACAAACTGTCTCTCAGACCACAGGGCAATCAAACTAGAACTCAGGATTAAGAAACTCACTCAAAACCATTCAACTACATGGAAACTGAACAATCTGCTCCTGAATGATTACTGGGTACATAACGAAATGAAGGCAGAAATAAAGATGTTCTTTGAAACCAATGAGAAGAAAGATACAACATACCAGAATCTCTGGGACACATTTAAAGCAGTGTGTAGA
>NW_012119710.1:1448127-1449645 GCF_000951035.1 Colobus angolensis palliatus | reverse complement strand
TTCCTTCTGAAACTATTCCAATCAATAGAAAAAGAGGGAATCCTCCCTAACTGATTTTATGAGGCCAGCATCATCCTGATACCAAACTCTGGCAGAGACACAACAACAAAAAAAAGAGAATTTTAGACCAATATCCCTGATGAACATCGATGCAAAAATCCTCAATACAATACTGGCAAACCGAATCCAGCAGCACATCAAAAAGGTTACCCACCACGATCAAGTTGGCTTCATCCCTGGGATGCAAGGCTGCTTCAACCTATGCAAATCAATAAACGTAATCCATCATATAAACAGAACCAAAGACAAAAACCACGTGATTATCTCAATAGATGCACAAAAGGCCTTTGACAAAATTCAACAGCCCTTCGTGCTAAAAACTCTCAATAAACTAGGTATTGATGGAAAGTATCTCAAAATAATAAAAGCTATTTATGACAAACCCACAGCCAATATCATACTGAATGGGCAAAAACCAGAAGCATTCTCTTTGAAAACTGGCACAAGACAGGAATGCTCTCTCTCACCACTCCTATTCAACAAACTGTTGGAAGTTCTGGCCAGGGCAATCAGGCAGGAGAAAGAAACAAAAGGTATTCAATAGGAAAAGAGGAAGTCAAATTGTCCCTGTTTGCAGATGACATGATTGTATATTTAGAAAACCCCATCACCTCAGCCCAAAATCTCCTTAAGCTGATAAACAACTTCAGCAAAGTCTCAGGATACAAAATCAATGTGTAAAAATCACAAGCATTCCTGTACACCAATAACAGACAAACAGAGAGCCAAATCATGAGTCAACTCCCATTCACAATTGCTTCGAAGAGAATAAAATACCTTGGAATCCATCTTACAAAGGATGTGAAGGACCTCTTCAAGAAATGCAAACCACTGCTCAACAAAATAACAGAGGACACAAACAAATGGAAGAACATTCCATGCTCATGGATAGGAAGTATCAATTTTGTGAAAACGGCCATACTGCCCAACGCAATTTATAAATTCAAAGCCATCCCCATCAAGCTACCAATGACTTTCTTCAAAAAATTGGAAAAACTACTTTAAAGTTCATATGGAACCAAGAAAGAGCCTGCATTGTCAAGACAATCCTAATCCAAAAGAACAAACCTGGAAGCATCATGCTACCTGACTTCAAACTATACTATAAGGCTACAGTAACCAAACTAGCATGGTTCTCTTATTAAAACAGAGATATAGACCAATGGAACAGAACAGAGCCCTCAGAAATAATACCACCCATCTACAACAATCTGATCTTTGACAAACCTGACAAAAACAAGAAATGGGGAAAGGATTCCCTATTTAATAAATGGTGCTGAGAAAACTGGCTAGCCATACATAGAAAGCTGAAACTGGATCCATTCCTTACACCTTATACAGAAATTAATTCAAGATGGATTAAAGACTTAAATGTTAGACCTAAAACCATAAAAACCCTAGAAGAAAACCTAGGCAATGCCAGTAAGGACATAGGCATGGGCAAAGACTTCATGACTA
>NW_012119710.1:1434643-1447197 GCF_000951035.1 Colobus angolensis palliatus | reverse complement strand
GGTGCAGCACACCAACATGGCACATGTATACATATGTAACAAACCTGCACATTGTGCACATGTACCCTAGAACTTAAAGTATAATAAAAAAATTAAAAATTAGCTGGGCATGGTGGTGGGTGCTTGTAGTCCCAGCTACTCAGGATGCTAAGGTGGGAGGATTGCTTGAGCCCAGGAGTTCAAGGCTACGGTGAGCCATAATTGCACCACTGTACTCCAGCCTGGGTGACAGAGTGAGACCCTGTCTCAAAAAATAAAATATAAATAAATAAATAGAATGGCTCTTAGTGATCACTGCCTCCTGCTGCTCATGCCCTTGTGAAATCCCCTCCCTTTGAGTGTGGGCTTGACCTAGTGACTCCCTTCTAATCACTTCTAAGCAGCAAAGTGATGGGATGAAGCTACACATGTGACCTTCTGAGATGGGACTACAGAAAACTGTGACTTCTGTCCTGCTCACACTCTTGCTCTCTCGCCTCTAGCTCTGATGAAGCAAACTGCTGTGCTGTAAGCCACTCTGTGGATGGGTCTACATGGCAAGGAACCAGCTGAACCAACAGCTTGGGAGGAAGTGAGACTTTCAGTCCAACAGCCTGGGAGGAACCAAATTCTGCAAATGTCTAACTGAGTGAGTTTGGAAACAGATCCACCTGTGGTTGAACCTTAAAATGACTTTGGCTCTGGCTGACACCTTAATGGTCAAATAACCCAGCAAAACCATGTCCAGATTCCTGATCCACAGAAACTGTGAGATCTTAAATGCTGCTGATTTGCCACTAATTTTGAGATAATTTGTTAAGCACCTGTAGCTAACTGATACACCAGGCTTTGCACCTGCTGTCCCCTCTGCCCAGGACACTTCACTGTTTAGCCGGGCTTCTCCTCAACAGGATGGCTTAATCTCCACTGACCATCCAAATGGTCTTAACTCTCACTTCTTCAGCCCCCTAGACCAGAGTGTCTGTTTTTTTTCCTAAGTGCTTACCCCACCTGACTGTAACAATTCATCCTTTAGACTGCAGACTCCATGATGACAGTGGTTATATGTATGTCTTGTCCATTGCTGTCTCTCCAGGGTTTTGTACACTGCCAACACATAGTAGAGACTCAGTAAAGATGAGGTATATGAATGAGTGGGTAGAGTTGATGAAAGAGATGCTGCTTCAAGTGGGAGTTGGTAAGTGGGCCTCCTCTTGCCCACTGCACCTCCTGAACCCCCCACATAGCCCCAGGTGCCCTCTCCTGGGCCAACTTTTATCTAAGATTTGCCCAGCCCCTTTAGATGCTGATAAAGCCACAAACAAGACTGACAAGCTCCCTGCCCCCTTGGTGCCCAGCAGGGAGGCAGACAAGAGCAGAATAAAGAGAACTTCCACTTAGATACATGAGTTCATCTCCACTCTTTCCTAAAATTCCCCTCAAACGACAACAGCAATGAGGAAGGAAAAGGGGAGGATGCCAGGGGATGGGGTCAAAGAACTCTTGAAAGATGGAAAGTGAAAGAGAACTGAGTTTGCAGACGGGAAAAGTTGAAACCCAACGGCCGGAGAGGGGAGTGCCCAAAAGAAAGAAGCCAATCTGAGCCACAAAATTCAGGAACAGCTGGAAGTGCGATGCACCAGTGATGCCTGGAGGTGGGGGTGACATTCAGGAAAAACTGCAGCGGACAGACCCTGAATTTGGGAAGCAAGCAAAAGAGTGAAATGGAAGGAACTTCTACTCCCCTCTCCCCACGTGAATCGCAGAACCCAGGAAGCCCGACTTTTATCCCCAACCCCCTCTCCAACCAGGTAAAAGAGGTAAAAGATTGTGGATCCACCTCTGTAGAAATCCTCATCCCAAAGAAAGAGACGGAGAGATAACTGATTTGGGGAACTCCTAACTAAAGGTCTGGGTCCCTCTCCAATAATCCCACACAAACTGCCTACTTTCACAGGCTTCCAGCCAGCTTTACAGAGCATTCCTCCAATGCAAACAGCCAAGGATCACCAGGGATCCAAGGAATCCTCTGACATGAAAAGTAGAAAACAGGGGTGCAGGGAAGAAGAGATCGGGGAAACACAGATAAATTCAGGAAGCAAAAGAAAAAGCCAAAGAAAATTATAATTTACATCCTTGTAACATATGGGAAGATACTTCATCCACGAAACTATAGGCAGTTATAAAAAGGAACAGATTTAGAAATAGCTCTTCAAAATTAAATGTAAGAGCTAAAATAAAATATTCAATAGAAGACAGAGAAAAAGAAATAACTCAGAAAAAAAGACCAAAAAAAAGATAAAGAAAAAAATAAGAGAAAAAAATTTAAAGCAGTGAATTCAACCAATAATTTCAACAACTAACTCGTATTAATTCCAGAAAAAAAGAGTAGAGAAATGGAGTGGATGGGGAGTATTTAATATTGAAGAAATAATACAAGAAAGTTTCCCCAAACTGAAGGCTGTGGATTATTAGGATGAGATTTTTTTAGGAGCCATTATTTGCCCAGAAAATGGATGAAAACCAAAATCATCAAGGGATATCATCAGGAAATTTCAAAAATCCCCAGGATAAAGAGATCCTAAAGACTTTTAGAAACAAAACACTAAATCATATGCCAATAATCAGAATAGTATCAAACTTCTCAGCAGAAACACAAATCTCTAGAAAACACAGAGGAATGGCCTAAAAATTCTGAAGAAATGTGACTTCCAGCCTCAGATGAAATATCCAGCCAAACTGTCAATCAAACACAAAGGTGGAATGATGACATTTTTTGGCACGCAAATTTTTTTTAAAACTATCTCCGAGACACCCTTTCTCAAGAAGCTACTGAAGGATGTGCTCTATAAAAATGAAGGTGTAAGCCAGGGGATGGCAAACTATGACCTGCTGGCCAAATGCACCCCATCACTCGTTTTTGTGAATAAAATATTATTGGAATGCAGCCATGCTCATTTATGCTTGACTGCTCTCACACAACAATGGCAGAGTCTAATAGATGTGAGACTATGTGGCCAGCAAACCTGAGAATACTTACTATTTGACCCCTTGCAACAATGTGTGCTAATCCAAGAGCAATGTAAACCAAGAAAATGCGATCTAGGATCCAACAAGATGGAAATTTCAAGAACTACAGCTATGCCCCCAAATCAAACAACCCTCATTGGAGTATGACATGGTGGAGTTCCCGGAGCTTTGTCTCCAAGAAATTAAAACGTGGCATTTTTGGCCTGACTCGTGTGCTAGTTCATATTAAGAGGCATTTTAAAGTGTTGTCAGAGAGTTTAGGGAAGAATTAATGATGGGCACATGAAAAGCTAAAAAAATGAGCACAAGAAGCAATTCAATAATTGCTAAATCACTGCAGGAAAAAAACACAAAAATTATGCAAGAAAGAAAACAATTCCATTATTTCACATGGCTTTTCCTCAAACAATATTTTCTAGTCATGATTATAAAGAGCTGAATAATGACTTTTATTAAAAATTGTGATAAATTATTCAGAGAGTATGGAGGGCGACTATGGTCCTGTGTGTGTACACACATGTGTGTATGTGTGTGTAAAAGTTAAACCTTCAGTAGAACAACTGTGGGTGATGTATAAAATAGAGATGTCAAAGAACTTCTAATGCAAGAAATGTTTAGAAATCTAGAGGCAACCCAGCACTTTGGGAGGCCAAGGCGGGCGGATCATGAGGTCAAGAGATCAAAATCATCCTGGCAAACATGGTGAAACCCCAACTCTATTAAAAATACAAAAATTAGCTGGGCGTGGGGGCGCATGCCTGTATTCCCAGCTACTTGGGAGGCTGAGGCAGGAGAATCGCTTGAACCCGGGAGGCTGAGGTTGTGGTGAGCCAAGATCATGCTACTGCACTCCAGCCTGGCAACAGAGCAAGACTCTGTCTCAAAAAGAAAAAATCTAGAGGCAAATATTAATAGCAATAGCAGCCAAAAGAACTAAAAATGCTTGCTTTTGGAAAGCAAATAGAGGGCAGGCAGGAGGCTGCTTTTTTCTGATATAAGCATTATTACATTATTTCACTTTTAAAGCCAAATACATATATTACTTTAATAAAATAGACATTACATCTCAAAACAGTAAATAAATAATTTCCTGTTTTCAAACACCATAAAGAGAAGAAAGCAATGTTATAGCTGTTTCTCGGATGGGGTGGCCACTGAAGGCCTTTTTGAGGAGGAGATCTTTAAACTTAGCCCTACATGAAAAAAGCCTTGTGAGGTTCTAGGGAAAAAGTGTTCCAGACAGCGGGCACAGCACGGGCAAAGTCTTGGAGGTGAGACCAAGTTTGGTATGTTTAAGAGACAGAAAGGCCAGTGTGGGCTGTGTGGGGAGAGATCAAGGACAGGGTGCAAATTGAACCTGGAGAGAAGCAGGGAGACCGTATGGGGTGATGTTACATGGTCTAGGATGGAGATGGAGCCCAGAGGGGCCACCCTAGCTGGACAGGTCACCTGGGAAACTCAGGCTTATAGACACCTGTGAAAAGCTCTGGGGCTAGAAGAGATGTGAGCAATCAAGAGGACCTTGCTTTCAAGAGTCCCTGTAGGAAGTGAAAAAAAGAAATTCAGACAACCTACCGAAGTTCCAGAGTGATGTGCCAACAGCCCCTAATGAAGATTTCATACGTCACTTTCTGCTGCAAACCTACCCCACTTTCAAAGCGACTTCCCACCTACTCTCAATACCTCGTTTCATTCACTCACCTTAGAAACACAACTCCATTGCTAATTGTCAAACCTGACCAGGGGCCCCTATTAGCTTATTTCCTGGTGCCCGCAGGCTCAGCCTTCTCCATCCAGCTCTACTTCTTGATCTCTTGACCCCCCCTTGAGTTTACTAATTCTCTCTCTAGAACTTTTTCCTTCTTCTGCCTCTTTGGTGGACCAGACACTCAGATCCCAGTTGCCTCTTGCTCCAACTCCAACTTGCTCCCTCCAGAGGCTCAGATCCTGGTTTCCTTTACTTTATATGCCCTTCTGCCAAAATCCCTACCCAACACCTGAGCACCCAGCCCTGTTTGAGATCTGGACACCACTCCCTCAGGAGGGCATATCAGCCACTTTGACAGAGAGAAGTGGGTAGAAAGCATAGGCAGGGTTCTGGGTGTTAATTCTGCTCCCTTACTCCCTGGCTGGGGGACCCAGCCTCATTGTAGATCTCTCTCCTTCCTCCACACATTTAAAGGTATGCCATGACCCTGCAGGGCCTATTCCAGAGGGCAAGCTGGTGCAGCTCCTAGCACAATGTGGATCAACATGTTGTCCTGAATGAATGAATCAGAAAGATTTGCTTTCCTCCTGCAATTAGAGATGGGCTACTGCATCAATTTTATACGATGGTGTAAATGACTGATATGTTGAAGACTTTTCTTAGGTTGTGTGTATTATCCTTCAAGGTCTAGCTCTGGGCCTGCTTCCTCTAAGAATTCTCCCTTATCCACTAGCCCCATGGAAATTCCTCCTTTCTCTGAATTCAGATCTCCTGAGTGAGACAATGTCTATAATACTCTTTACAGATTAATTTATTCATGAATACACACACCCCCAAAAATGACAATAAAAGGTAAAATGGAATAAGCTTCTTTTTCTCAGTGGAACAAACACTCTTCAAAGGTAGGGACCAAGTCTTTTGCTCTATAATAATGTCTAGTTAAAATCAAGAAACTTAGGCTCAAAGCACAGCTTTGCTGCTTGCTAACTGTGTGACCTCAAGCAAGCTGTTTATCCTCTCTGTGCCTCAGTTTCCTCACTGAGGGAGGGCAGAAGCACTGTTAACTTCATGGGCTCTTCTTAGGAATGACTACTTAACTGCTTTGTAAACTGTCAAATGCTGAACAGACGTTAATTTGCTAATTGTGATTAGTCTGGGATTCTGGCTGTTGATCATTTTAAATCTGTAAATCAAGAGTCTCCAGCCACCTTACGGCTGAGATTTTGCCATGAAGCCCGCCCTGGCCTCCTACTCACTCACACCACCCAAGGAGGGTGGCCCAGAAGGAAGGAAGAGTTGGGGAAACTGAGGCCCCCAGAGACTACACTGACATTGACCAGGGGGCAGAGCTGGGAGTGGTACCCAGACATCCCACTCTGCCCAGGCGGGTGCCCAGCAGGCTCCTCTGATGTGGCTTGGAGTATTGTTCAGTCTTGGTTTTTGTTGTTTGCTGTTTTGTATTTTTGCTGCTGTCATTCTTTTTTTAATCCCAATAAGAGAGGCAAAAGGAGGCCAGAGCAGTAGGAAGGCATGATTTAGACTGTTTGGGAAACTCTGAAACTCCACCCACCCCACCCCATAGCTGCCAGATCACTCTGATTTCTCCATGATGAAGACAAGGTTGAAGTAAGGGACAGATTTTGACCAAAAGCCTCATGCAGAGTAGCCAGTCTTCCTGCCCACCCAGGAGAGCCCGGCCTGGATGCCGACTGCCTCATGGGATTCTCCAGTCATCAGTGTATACGGAAAGCACCAGTACTGGCTTCTAGTCCAACATTTTTCAAAATGGCTTCTTCAGTAGCCAATTCTGCTGGATATTAATACGTGCTATAGGGAGAGAACTTCCCAGAGTCAGATGCTTTTGAGAAATATTTTGTCAAGTACATTCTTGCTAAATGCAGGACTTCTCAGAGCCTTAAGTTTGCTCATTAATACTGTTCAAGAAAGGGTGATGTGGTGTTTCTGAGCCAACATTTTATTTTAGTTTTGTTCATATTATTTGTGAGGGTGAGGATCATCCAGTAGCATTACTGTTTTAGGCGGCTCAGGGTTGCCAAGTGATACGGTTTGGATCTGTGTCTCCACCCAAATCTCATGTTCAATTGTAATCTCCAGTGTTGGAGGTGGGACCTGATGGGAGGTCATTGTGACTGGATCCTGAGGGTGGATCCTTCTATGGATAGCGTTATCTCGTCATAGAATTATCTATGTGCTCTGGCGCCAGTCTCATCACAGAATTATGACGAGAAAGATCTGATAGTTTTTAAGTGTGTAGCATCTTCTCTCTATCTCTCGTCCTGCTCCTGCCACATAAGATAGCTGCTTCCGCTTTGCCCTCGGCCAAGAGTAAAATCTCCCTGAGGCCTCCCCAGAAGCAGATGCTTCCGTGCTTCCTATACAGCCTGCGGAACCGTGAGCCAATTAAACGTCTTAAACCTCTTTTCTTTATAAATTACCCAATCTCAGATATTTTTCTTTTCTTTTCCTTTCTTTTTTTTTTTTTTTTTTTTTTTTTTTTTTTTTTGAGACAGAGTCTCGCTCTGTCGCCCAGGCTGGAGTGCAGTGGCGTGATCTCGGCTCCCTGCAAGCTCCACCTCCCGGGTTCACGCCATTCTCCTGCCTCAGCCTCCCGAGTAGCTGGGACTACAGGCGCCCGCCACCACGCTTAGCTAATTTTTTTTGTATTTTTAGTACAGACGGGGTTTCACTGTGTTAGCCAGGATGGTCTGGATTTCCTGACCTCCTGATCCGCCTGCCTCGGCCTCCCAAAGTGTTGGGATTACGGCGTGAGGCACTGCACCTGGTCTATATTTTTCTATAGCAGTACAAGGACGGACTAATACACCAAGAATACATTGCCTTTAAAATTGCCTTTAGGAACCTGCACCCAATGGGTAGAAGGAACAAAGGAAGGAAAGGAAAAAGGGAGAGAGAAAGAGAAGCTGAGTTTTCTTCAGTCTGGTTCAAAACTCCTTCCAATCCAGTATTTGGAACACTTGGCATTAAATCTCACTTCATTTGCCCTTCAGTTCCCCAGCATTCCCTACTCCTCTTAAGGAGGAGAGGCTTATGCAACCTCATAGCACAAAGGGTGTAAGCAGTGGCCTAGAGCCAGGCCCTTTGTGGGTGGGCTTCCTGGCACCCACTGAGTTCCTGGAGTCCTCCTGATGGCCATTGTTGGCCTTTACAGCCAATGACCCTGTGTTCAGGGCATCATTTAACATTCTCCTTAAATCAACCCACAGTTTATTAACACATTTATATTTCTTTATCTCTTTGGACTTTGCACTAAGCAATAATATCTACAAAATTGCAGGTTTGGTGAATGAGTTATTTTCTCCCAAGACCCATTTAAATAGAGGCACCACAATTTTCCTACATTCACCTGTGTGCCACCCAAAATCATCTACCAAATCGCTGGTGATTCATCCCCAACACTCCCATGAGCACTGGTCTGGACCACACCCAGCATTCTGGAGACACCGGTCAAACAGAAGTGGACCTTCCAGTTCTTTCCACAAGGTCTGCTTCTGCATGGGCACTCGCACCAAATAACTACTCATTTGACTCCAGAACTCTGGGGTGGCCGGTCAACCTTAACTGAAGCTTCCTCCAGGAGACTTGGTGGAGGGGGATAACATTGTACAACACACAGCCAAGAGTATTTAAAATCCTCCTTCTCCACCTCTGCCTCCCGCTAGTCCCACATCCTAGCAGGTGTCAAATCTCTTCCCCAAGTTCACTCCCACACCACCCTCAAATAAGCCTTAGCTTTTAAAATTAGAGTTTCTGAAATCTCTCAACCACACAGCTGCCCCAAAAAGCTTCACAGCTTCCCTGGGCAGCACATTTCTACCCAGTATCCATTCGCCCACCTCTGTCAGCCCCTCACATGCTGGGGAGCCCACAGAGAGGGTACCTTGCTTGGAGGGTAAGAGAAGAAGGAAAGACATCAAAACTCTTCTTTTTAGTTTTCAAATCCTTGTCGTGCAGGAGACAGAGACCCAGAGGAGGTCCAGGGATGGTCCCCAGGTCGCCTGTGAATTGATGGTACAACTGGGAGTGGAGCTCTGGTGGCCAGACTCCAAGTTCAGGGCCTTTCCTGCTCCCTCCATTTTCCCTGGTGGGGACAGTGAACCCCATCCCAGGCGTCACAGTGGAAGAGAGCCTGGCTTTCCTCTCCAGGAAATGAAATGACCTCCTTTCTTTCCCCTACCCTAGTCTCTTCCTGAGCCCTGCTCTAAGCCCCCCACCATAAGAAACAGGATTTACAAGCCAGCTGCTGTAATCCCTTTAAAATGAGGTTTGGGGACTATAGGGACTCGCTGGGCGTTTCATTTTTTCAAAACAATATTCTTGGCTCAAAAGCTAAGATTTCACCATTCTCAGGGGAAGTCAAGACAAAGGCTGGCCAGGGCGGCCCAGGGGCTCAGGGTCTCCCTCGGGGGTAGAAGACACCCCCTGAGTGTCCTGCAGAGCTCCTGGGGCCATCTTTGCAAGAATAGGTGTTACTGCTCAGCATCGGTCCAGACATCTCTTTCCTGAGCCTGCGACCTCATTGCGTAAATATCACCCCTCCTAAAAAAAAGTTAGTTATTTCTTCTACTCTCAAGAAGGAAGTTTCAAAAACAAAGACCCCCAGGAAAAGCAATACACTTGCTGAAATTAATTCTAAGGTGTTAATAACTGGTAAGTCATCCTTTCCTGAGAGCCAGGCTTGATAGGGGCAAGGGAAGCATGAGACCCAAAAATGATGGAAGTCTGCATAACAGAGATGGGGAGACCTGCTGGGGTGGGGGTACATCGGAGGAGGGAGGGTCAGGACCCCCCAGGCAAATACTGTGTAGTGCTCCCTTTCCAGGGTAGGGAGGGCCTGGAGCGATGCTTCAACTGAGCAGAGCTCTGGCCAGGCCATCCCACTGGACGTTATTTGAAGGAGCCACATCAGGGTGACCAACTCATCCCAGTTTGATCAGGACTTTTCCCTTAGTCCCAAGCAAACAGGGATGGGTGTTCACCCTAAGCCACATCTATCTCCATGCTGGCCTTACCCTCCTGTCCCCCGTGGCTCAATGAGGCCTCCTGGCTCACCCACGTGCACTGCAAAGCTGATTCAGCAGGTTTGGAGTAAGCCTCAGGGGTCTGTGTTTCTATCAAACACTCCCTCCCTCCACACCCCTCCACCACAAATGGACACATAAGGATTCTTCTAAGCAGGCACCTGCAGAATCACTGATTTAGGCTGGGCACGGTGGCTCATGCATGTAATCCCAGCACTTTGGGAGGCTGAGAAAGGAGGATCACCTGAGTCCAGGAGTTTGAGACCAGCCTGGGCAATATGGCAAGACCCTGTCTCAAAAAAAAAAAAAACAAAAACAAAATCAATTTAAGGGAGCCTCAAGGAAAATATTGAATAAACCCTGCCATTTACTGATCACATGCCGGGTGCTGGGCTGAGTGTTATAAGTCTCTGTGCAACCCTGTGAGGCAGGTGCAGTTATCTCTGTTTTATAGAGGGTAAAACCGAGGCTCAGAGAGGTTAAGTGACCTGCCCAAGTTCACACAGCTAGGAAGTAGTGTTCGATCCCAGGTCTTTCTCATTCTGGAGCCCATGTTCTCAACTTTCAGAATATAAAGGAAAGCAGGAATCAGCAAATATTTTCTGTAAAAGGCCAGAGCGTAGAGATTCGGCTTTGTAATTCCTTGGATCTCAGTGGCAACTACTCCACTCTGCAGCAGGAAAGCAGCCATAGGCAATATATAATTGAGTGGACCTGGTTGTGTTCCAACAAAGCTTTGTTTACGGGAATGGGCAGTGGGTGGGAGCTGCTGGTCCCTGGAGTAAAGCACACTCACATGCTTGTTCACACGCTCTTATCTCCGCCTATACCACCAAGACCGAGATCAAGGACACAGATAACTCTAAGTTGTCTGGCAGACCTGCCCAACGTGCCCACAGCTGCTGGCTCCCATCCCTCACCCTCTCTAGCCCCTGTCCCATGGTACTGAAGATGCCCCTCTCCCTTTACCTTGCACGGGTATGTGGGTAGGTGGGTCTCTAAAGTGCTCAGACCCAGCCCCTGGGGCAGACCACAGATCTGCCTGTCTTTCTGCTGGGGCCCCTTCACCAGAAGAGCCAGGCTGTCCTCAGGCCACAGATAGGTCTCTCAGCCTCCTGGGAGTAACCCCACGCTCTGTCCCCAGCACTCCCAAACCTGGAGGGCCCAAATTCTGGGACAAGTCAACCCAAAGAGGCAGAAACCCAAGAAAACAGTAAATCCCTCCAAAGCCGTAGTCATTGCCTGCGTAGCAGGACGAGCCGCAGACGAAACTCGTCAGACACCAAGTTACAGAAGGAAGGGATTTATTCGGCCGGGAACATCGGCAAGACTCCTGTCTCAAGTGCCAAGCCCTCCGAGTGGGCAATTCCTGTCCCTTTTAAGGGCTCACAGCTCTAAGGGGGTGCGTGTGAGGGAGTCGTGACTGATTGAGCCAGCAGGGGGTACGTGACTGGGGGTTTCATGCATTGGTAATTAGATTGGAATAAAACAAGATAAGGATTTTCACAGTGCATTTCTATACAATGTCTGTAATCTATAGATAACAGAACCGATTAGATCAGGGGTCGATCTTTAACTACCAGACCCAGGGTGTGGCGCCGGGCTGTCTGCCTGCCTGTGGATTTCATTTCTGCCTTTTAGCTTTTACTTCTTCTTCCTTTGAAGGCAGAAATTGGGCATAAGACAATATGAGGGATGGTCCCCACCCTTACCTGCGGGAGAGTCTGTGGCGGCTTGCTGGGCCATCACCATCTCAGAGGTAGAAGGCTGAGCTGCGGAACCTGGCTGCCTCCCTGATCTGTGCCTTGGGTGGCCAAGAAGCTGCAGCATAGCTCGTGTGCTTTGGGAAGCCTGGGGCCTTTCACCATTACAGTCACTTGAAACCAAGCACCAGGTATGGGGTGGTTGGGTCTGGGGAGCACCAATGAGCCGGCTTTGTTTGGGGCTTATGCCTCCCTCCCAGAGGGCAGATCAGGCATGGGAGCTGGCAGCCAGGGCATTCGGCCTTCAGGTGCTGAATCTCACGCTGGGGAGGACCACAGCTCCCCCCACCTTGCATCAACAGAGCACCCTGTAACCTGCCCATTGGCACTAATGCCAACCCAGTTCTGCTGTTTCCCAGACCCCGTCAGCACAGGAGCCAGACAGAAACACCTGTCCCACCTGCCAGCCTCCCTCCCCCACGCCTCTCCTCACCCCTTTGAAGAACCCTTGCCAAAAGGGCACAGGGCAGACACGGCGTGGGCAGAGGTTGGGAGCTGAAGTGGCCAGGACCGCTGGGCCCAGGGGGCAGACTCTAACCTAAGTTTGTGTGAGAGTGAAGTGTATGTGTCCTGCCCATCTGTGTGTACAGGTGTGTGTGAGCACATGTGCCTGTGCGTGGGGTGTACATACCAGTACATTGTGTGTGGACATCAGCTGGGCGTGTCAACTGCCCTATGTCTGTGTGAGGACGTGTGTCACATATAGGGTAGATGGGGGTGATGGCCGGTATCTGTGTGTTGTGGGCTGCATGTGGGGAAACGTGCCCAGCATCTGTGTGTTGTGAGGTACACATGGGGAAGGGTGCATGGTGCAGTGTGCACATGTCCGTCTGTGTGTCTGGGTACAGAGGGACACATGGTTGTCCCTGTGTGCGTCTGGGTATGCAGGGACACCTGGCTGTGCTTGTGTGTGTCTGGGTATGCAGGGACACCTCTCTGTGCCCATGTGTCTGGATACGAGGAACACCCATCAGTGCCTGTGTGTGTCTGGATATGAGGAACACCCATCAGTGC
>NW_012119710.1:1370550-1434148 GCF_000951035.1 Colobus angolensis palliatus | reverse complement strand
CTGTGCCTGTGTGTGTCTGGGTATGCAGGGACACCTCGCTGTGCCTGTGTGTGTCTGGGTGTGAGGAACACCCACCTGTGCCTGTGTGTGTCTGGGTATGCAGGGACACCTCGCTGTGCCTGTGTGTGTCTGGGTGTGAGGAACACCCACCTATGCCTGTGTGTGTCTGTGTCTGTGTGATGTCCACCCCTGTGTTCACCCTGTCAGGGGAAAGTTTGAGCAAGTGGAAGCTATGGCTTTAAAATGATCGGATTCTGACTCATGACCCGTGAGTCCGTCATAACCTGAGGACTTCCTGACTCATTTGTAAAGACCACAGGGGACACCCATTCAACCACTAGGAGAAGAGGGACAGCAGGATGCCACCAGCCTGCAAGGAGGAAGAGGAGTCCCACCTTAATGAGTACTCACTCCATGTCAGGCACAGTGATGAATAAGCAGCACACACATTCACAGGTCGTCCAGCACTTGAGAACCTCATTTTGTCTGCCAAATGCCCTGTAAGGAGAGTGATGGCATCAGGGCCTCAATCCGTGGCCTCTCTGAATCTACTTCCTTTGCAACATGACTTTGCAGTGACTCCCATGCAGAGGTGGCATCTCTTTCACCTCCCCTTGAATCTGGGCTGGGCTGTGGCTCTAGGTTTGGCCAACAGAATGTAGCAGAAGTGATGTAGTGTCCATTTGAAGCCTAGACCTCTAGTGGCCTTGTAGCTCCCGCTCGCTGCCTTGAACCTCAGCTGCCCCACGAAGGAGCCCAGGCCAGCCTGCTGGAGAAAGAGCCCTTACTCTGCATGTATAGTGTGCCTGGGGGAATGAACAGCAGCTTGTATGTCTGTGCCTGCAGCCCCAGCTGAGGCCCAGCAGACCAACTCATTGTCAACTGACCACCATATTTGTGAGAGGTCCCCACCCAGATCAGCTGAGCTCCTACCCAACCCACAGCTGACTACAGATACACGCAACTGAGACAGAACCACAGGCTGAAGTGTAGACTCATGCCTAAAACTAACTGCTTATCTTTCTCAGCCACTGAGTTGTGGGTGGGTTGCTACATCAGCAACAGCTTACTGATAGAGGCCAGTGTCATTATTCTCCCCATTTTACAGATGAGGAAATTGAGAATAAGTAAAAACTTCTCCAAGATCCTATGGCTTATGTGTAAACAGAAGTGGGATTCAAACCCACATAGTCTGGTCCCAGGGTTCAGGAGTATCTTCGTCAGCTTGGGTTGCCAGAATAAAATACCACAGACTTGATGACTTAAAGAACAGGCATTTATTCTCACAGTTCTGGAGGCCAGAAGTCCAAGACTGAGGTCCAATCAGGGTTGATTCCCAGTGAGGCCTCTCTTCCTGGCTTGTGGATAGCTGCCTTCTTGCTGTGCCCTCATATGACCTTTCCTTGGTGCATGCAAGAAGAAAGAAAGTGAGAGTTCACTGGTGTCTCTTCTTCTTATAAGGACACCAATACTGTTGGATTAGAGCCCCATCCACAAAATTTTATTTAACCTGAAGGCCTCATCTCCAATTATTGGAGGCTAAGACTTCAACATATGAATTGGGGAGACAGAGCAAAATTTAGTCTATAAAACTGAGTTAACCTCCATGCTAAGCCACCTTTACAGCCACAGCAGGGGTTTCAAGTAGCAATCACTGCCTGCATTTGAGTCTCAGGCTTAGAAAATTGATCTCTGGGCCCGTGTGGCTGTAAGGAAGGAGCACAGCGAGGTTGGCCCCCAGCCCTGTGCACTCCCAGTGGCCATGCCAGCCACCTGTGCAGAACTTCCCTTCCCCTTTCTTATCAGCTGTCTCTCAGCTTCTATTTCTCCACGTTCAAGAAAGTTCTTGAGGACGATTTTGCTTTGCATGTCAAGCCACACTTTCAGAGGATCATAAACAAGACCACATCCAGGGGCGCACCTCTCTTGACTCACTGGCTTCTGCTAGACTACAGAGCCCACAGTTTCTCTCCTTGAGGGCAAAAGGAGAGTCCCAAGACTCACTTGCTCTTCTCTCTCCTTGGGCTCCCCCAAGGCCTCTCCAACCATCACCCAACAAACAGTGACCTTCTTACTGCCAGGAAAATCCTCCAGGTCAGCAAACTGCTCAAATGTGCTGACCCCGGGCCCCCTAAGGCCCACTAAGTCTGCGGCTGGGGACATCTCCTCCTTGCGGTGGCTGGATTTCCCAGCCCTGCCAGACACAGCTCTTGGGTTTCTCGTAACTCAATTTCTCAGCCCATGTCCCTTTTTAACATCATAAATTTTAAAATGCTCTTTTATTACAAAGAGTGGGGGAGGGGAGGAATAAGAGGAGGAAAAAAAACGAGCCACTATAAACAAAACATAAAAGATGTTTAATGGATGGCATAATGAGGCCGCGAGGAAACAGCCTGGCATTGATTTTCCCTGACATTTCACCTATTAAATTATGAGCTTCGTAAGGAAGAGCTGGATTTTTTCCTTCTTCTTCTTCAGTCAATTAAGATCCTTTAATAAAGAACAAAGCAGCTATTGTCTGGGCCCCACGTGGGCCCAAGTTTCTTGACAGCCAAATAGTGGTGCTTGATCCTGGAGGTACAAGATACCTCCTGATTTAGGGGACCTGATGGTGAGATCCAGGCCAAGACCTAACCCCATAAGTCCCTCCTTAGGGGTCTGATGGGCTGCCTGGCTCTGTCCCTAAAGTCAGGGCTGCGGCCCAGGAATGATGGGGGAATCCCTAGGATGGGGCTGCCACGAAAACAGAAAGATCTAGAGTGACTTAACTGTTTTTGGGGAAATTTCGGCTCATCAGCCAAAGTGTGGGGTCTTAAACATAATCCATAAGTTCTGGTACTGACCCCATCAGGTAGGCAGGAAGATCTCCATTTAACAGATGAGTACATTGAGGTGCTGAGAGGTGAAGTCACTTGCTTGGGGCCACTCACTGGTAAAGTCAAGATTCTCGCCAGGTTCTGGTTTCCAAAGCCTGACTTCTTCCATCACACTCACTGCCTGCATCATCAGGGTCCCAGGCAACAGGGAGCTGGGCAGTGTGAGTGGCTTTCTGGGGGCAGAGTTAGGATGGAGGAGGCAGCCGCGGCCTCCCTGTCCCAACAACTGTCCCTTCCGGTAGGGCCTGAACCCACCCCTTTCCATACACAAGGCCCCCTTCTCTCCCTCTCCCATTTCCCTTATAAATCTTGTTCTTAGCTCCTTCACTACCAGAGAGGTGTTAACAGTTATTAACCACTTAAAGTCGAACCCATTTCAGAGGTATTTATATCTTGAAAAGGATGAAACTCTAAAACTGAGGGCATAGAGCCATGATAAGGCATTTCCAGCATATTGGTAAAGTTGAAAAAAGAAAACCACCACCATAGACCTCCTATATAGGTCAGTCCAGGAGTGTGAGCCAAGAACGGTTGAAGATCCCAAAGAGAGCAGCCTAAATTACATCTCCTGAACTGTTCTGGTCCATGTACCTCTTGGCATGACTTAGACATGTGACTGAGCATTGGGACAGGGCAATGCTGCCCAGGCTCAAGACCTCTGAGAGATCTGCTTACCCCATCCCTAATTAATCACCTTAACGGTGGGTATCTTGTACCTCCAGGCTTCCCCACCCTTCAAGCACCACTATTTGCCTGTCAAGGAACTTGGGCCCATATGGAATCCAGAAAATAGCAGTTTTGTTCTTCATTAAAGAATCTTAATTGTCTAAAGAATTGCCCGGTGGGCCAGGACCGTTCAAACGTTTCACCCACCCAAAGCCGGTACCCTCCTACATATAATCTAAGAACCAAAGTTTTGCCACTTCTCCATTACAAGGACCTCATTTGGAATGATGGCATCCAAAAAGATAAGAGCTGCCAGGCATTTGGTGCCTGCCACATGTCAACCTCAGAGTCAGGCATTCTACTACGCTGTTGCTGTTTATTCTCAACTTACACATGAGGAAACTGAGCCAAGAAGAGGTAGAAGAACTGGCCCAAAGTCACAGGGGAAGAGCTAGGATTCATTCTAGTCCTGTATGGTTCCAGAGCCCACACTATTACCCCCAGAGCATATGACCTCATCTCTCCAATGGCAGTGAGAGCTCAGATGTTCACTTCTTTGGATGCCATGGGGGCTTAGCCAACTCTGCCCCTTGCCACAAGGGACTGGCTGGGATGATGTGAATCTATGTTGTGGGCACCTGCTATTTCAACAGCCCCCTTTCTTTTCCCCTTGTAGTGACAGCACTCCAATTTTCCTTTGGGAAGCTCCCCACCTTTCAGTCCAGGTGAGGTAAGCAGAACAGATCATCACTCTTCAGCACCCTTGGTGTGGGCACATGACCCAGGCCTGGCCAGTCAGGAGACTTCACCTTCTGGGACACAATGATTGGTTCAGGAAAGGGCACATGACCCAATTTGGGCGAATGAAAGTCTGGCCTGAAACTTTTGCTGGACTGCCTGAGAAAAAGGCGTGCTCTTCCCGTTGGGTTTGCTAAGCTGATAGGAAGGAGACCTTGGTGCTGCTGGTGGCCACTGTTGTACTATTTGGGAAGGAAGCAAAGCAGAAAAATGCAGAGCCGAGAGAGAGATAAATTCCTGCTGGTATAATCAGAGCCTCTGGATCCAACACGCTTGAAGTGAGTTTACTGCTTTTTGCTACATAAACTCCTAAAACATAAATTCCTTTACTTTCTTCCTTTATTTTGTCCTTCCCTGATTTGCGTTAAGTTTATGTCACTTGCAACTGAAGAGTCCTGAGTAATACATGCGTTCAGTGGGTCACTCAGGTTGCCCATCTTGTCTGTGGTCAGCCAGGCCATGAAGTGCTCCAGGGGTATCTCCCTCACCATGACACTTTTACTTCCAAACAAGCTCGCCTGAAATGGCCCAGCCCGCAGCTTTCCATCCAGGAAGCAGTGATTTAGGACACAGGCAGCTACTCAGAGACCACAGAACAAGGTACTAAGTATTTCCGATCTCAGCCCTCAAGAGACTGACTGCCAGTGTCTCAGCTCCCAATCTACCCTTTCCATTACACCAGGTTGGATCAAGGACTGTTTCCTCTTTGCCTCCGCAGATTCTTGCGTAAGGTTTGGCATTTAATCCTTGCTCAGTAAACATCAATTCAGCGAACTAAAGTGCCAAGTGAGAAAACTGCTGACATCTGTGGCGGGGACTGCCAGAGTCTCTTAAAATCCATTCCCTCTCTCTTCTATAATATTAGAACTGTTGATTTTTAGCTGGGTAGCCACCCAAAAAGAAAGACTACGTTTCCCAGCCTCCTTTGCACCTGGCTTTGGCTATGTGACTATAATGTGGCCAATAGGAGGTGAGTAGAGGTGATTCAGGTACATCACTCAGGCCATGCCTTTAATGAAAAGGAGCACACACACCCCCTCTACCTCCCTCTTCCCACTAGCTGGAATGTGGACATGGTGGTGAGCCCCTCTAAACCACATGAATGAGGCCAGCTTCCAAGCAGGTGGAGCAACAAGATGGAAGGGGTCTGGTGCCCCACAGATCTCCCACTGCAGTCCTGGTTTCTTATATCCCAGCTCTTCTGCTGGAGTTACTAGTGACAAAATCTACACTGTCACTAATATATCCCACAAGTGTGTATTCCTGGGGAGAAAAAAAGGATAGGATGTTCTGGGAGGGAACAGGGTGCACTCCTCCAAGGAGCATCTTAACTCCTCTCATTGTTTCGTTCTTATCATGGGTAAGGGACTTTCATCTACCATGTCTCCCTGTGAGGGGGGAAGGTCAAGTTGGATTAGCCCCATTTTTCCAGATGGGGAAACTGAAGCTCAGAGAGGTGGAGCTGCGGCTAGGAAGGGGCAGAGCTGGGGCTCTCACTTCAGGCCTATGTTCTTACCATACCCCAAGCTGAGCTGGGCTGGAAGGAAGCGCTGATCTGAGCTGAAGGAGACTACTGGCCTGCCTTCTACACATCCTTCAAAGCTTCAGGTCTACAGAGAGAAGAGCTTTGGGCTGGCCAGAGCCCATCCCAGGAGGCAAGGCCTGTGGTTCAGACAGCTAGATCATCTTTCTTCCAAAGCACCAAAGCCCCTTCACTCTGGGGACCCTCTTCCTGTTCATCTCTACAGGAATGAAAGAGATGAGTGCATCTCAGAGGTGAGGGAGGCTGAGGTCTGGGCACAGGACTCCAGTGGATTTTAGAAGTCAGGGACTCAGTAAGGATGGAGATTAATCTTTGAGCTATCATCTAATCTTCCCCAAGACCTTTCCTCTCCAACACAACTATAATTCCTGTTCTCGGCACCTGGCCTATCCTAAGCCTAGTAGGTCCAGAAAGTGCAGGGACACTAAACCCTGTGGTTTTCAGGGCCCTAAGGTGCTGAGGCCATGGCTCTTCTCCCCTTTGGTACCCACTCACCTTTCTTCTCCAGGTCTCCTGCTGTTGAACATCCTCAAAGAAACATCTGACCAAAGAAACAAGTTTCCAGTATGTCCTTTGGCCTATAACAGCCCTGAAAAAGTCTCCTGGAACACCAGGGTCTGGCTAGTCCTTAAACATATTTTTAGAAGAGCAAGCTAACCTCTGAGGAGCTTGGGAGGTTTGGAGGGGGCCAGGAGACTGGTAGGCACCTTTTGGATGGGGGTCATCAGCCTGAACCAGTTGGACCCCATATGCTCCTTCCCCTGACCTGGTGTTGCCAGATAAAGTACCAGAAGTTTGAATTACAGCTGAATAACAAGTAAGTTTTTACTATAAGCGTGTCCCACATATTGTGTGAGACATAGTTACCCAGTACTGAAAAATTATTATCTGAAATTCAAATTTAACTGGGCATCCTGTATTTTTATTTGCTAAATCTCACAACCCTACCCTGACCCCCATAGGTAACAGTCAAGTCTGAGAGGCCCCACACAGACTATCTCCTGCCAACACCACTCCAGAGGCCAGGGAACATCCCTGCCCTCTGTTCCTGGGGCAGCCCTCCATGGGCAAAGCTCCTGGAGCTCATCTCCCTTCCCCCTTTGTCTCTCCATGCAAGGATTATCAATAATTCACTCAGTCCCGGGACACGGGTACTTCTCATTCCCCTTGTATTAGTCTGTTTTCATGCTGCTATTAGAAATACCCAAGACTGGGTAATATATAAAGAAAGGAGGTTTAATTGACTTACAGTTCCACATGGCTGGGGAGGCCTCCGCAAACTTACAGTCATGGCAGAAGGCACCTCTTCACAGGGAAGCAGGAGAGAGAATGAGTGCTGAGCGAAGGGGGAAGCCCCTTTCAAAACCATGAGATCTTGTGAGAACTCAGTAAGTATCACGAGAACAGCCTGGGGAGACTGCCCCCATGATGTAATCACCTCCCACTGGGTCCCTCCCCAAACATGTGGAATTACAATTCAGATTATAATTCAAAATGAGATTTGGGTGGGGACTCAGAACCAGGCCATATCACCCCTTTTATAGATGAGAAAATTGAGGGCCTACAAAGTTAACTAAGTTGCCCCAATTACAAAGTAAAAGGCAGAGTCAGAATCCTCTCAGTGACACCAAGCCCAGATCTGCCCGTTACATCACGGCTGCCTGAGATCACGGCTAAGACCTTGGCCACACGCCCCCTAACCCCATCATAATCATCATAGACACTTCAGCCCCAACAAAAGGCTCCCAGTGTCCTCTGCAGGCCTGTGACATGATGGGAGGCACACTGGACCATGGGTAACGACACTGGGCTGAATCAGACTTTGCCTCTCAGCACTAGGGTGATACTGAACCAGTCACTTCCTAAGGTGGGCAGCTGTGGTTCATCTGCAGGATCCATGTCTATTAGGGCATCCACCACTCCATCCCACAGCTCCTAGGGAACAATCTCAGTGCCCTGCTTGTCCCCTGATGGCAGAGGTAGACACGTAATCCATGCCTACAATTTGTGGAACCCCACCGCACCCCCACCCATAGTAAATGGACTATGAACTGGAGATGCAATCCAGGCAGGGAAAGTCAGTGTCCCTTCATGGCATTTGCTATATGAATGCTGGAAGAGATACAGTGTCTCCTCCTTAAGATCCCAAGATGGCAGCACCACATATATCTTAGGCTTCCCATGGGTATCTTTCCCACTGTGGAGAAAGAAAGTTTGCCTGAAAGAAAGTCACATGGAGAAAAGCAGAGTCAGAAGTAGAGAGAGACAAAGACACAGAACCCCTGGATCCAGCCATGCCTGAAGCCATTGACACTTGGAATTCTCAGTTACAGGATCCAATATATTTTCCTTTTTGCTTAAGCCAGTTTTCATTAGGTTTCTGCCACTTGCAACCAAGAGGGAATACCTCCCCTTTCTCAGGCAAAAAAGGGGTCTGGACTCTGGTATGGCCCAAGTTATCTCCTTCCTAGCAGCTGCCACATCCCCTGCAGAAGAATCTCGAATGATTGACAGCCTACTGCCTCCAGTCCTCCAGGCTCCCTTCCAGCTCAGACCTCAGACTGCAGAGCTCTTCGGAGTCCCAGCCTCCCAGACTTCTAGACTCCTTCCCAAGCACCTCCTGGCCATGGCGATGATGGGGCAAGGTAAACAGGGCAATGGCTGTGTAGGCTTCTGTTAAGCCCAGGCCTTAGAAAATCTAAACCAGGGGCAAGATGTTTCTCCAACTGCTTTAAGGGACATTTCTTTTAAATAGACTTGTGAAATCTTCATTTTCAAAATACCAGCATGTCATTTCATTTTTCACTTCTCCAAATGTGAATATTGTCAAAAGATGGGCTTTTTAGTTCATTGTTTTAGTTCAGCTGCTGCTTTTCCCCAGCGTGGAGTTACTCTGAAAGCCTGGTATTGAGGTAGATTGGGAGATGGGGGATGAAGGTGAAGAAGAGAGGTGCTCCAGGAAGAAAGGGGGAGCAGACCCACAGGCCCACTTGCCACAGCAATCAGTAGCCTAGCCACATGGAAACGCTTTCATCAGCTAGAACTCAGCTCTTGCCATGGCAGACACAGTGGTTGCCCACCTGGCAGCCTTTTCCCCTCCTCCTTCCTGGCAGGGCCCCATTTTATTGGGGGGAATATCTACCTTCTAATATCTATCTTCTCTCTCCTACAACTCAAAGGATGGTCCCATTGCCAGCTCCAAGGGTGTTTCCCTTACTAAGCCAACCACCATGGGTCCCATTCCCCTGCCTGAGACTGGTTTAGACATGGGCCTGTGATATAATTCTGGCCAAGAAGATTGAGGAGAAACCTGCTGGGGCTCTCAGGAAGAGTTTCTTCATTGGTTTACAAAAGGCACGATTTGCAGGGAAGAGAGCCCCCTCTTATTCACTGGCCAGCGTCATTTTTGCCTAAGGTGCCTGGAATTGCTATGGCCACTTGGCCACCATGAGGGGGACTCATCTGCAGGAGAACCTGACCCTCAGCACATGCACAACTCACACAGTCCACTGCAAGCACCACCCTACCCTAGGGCCTTTGCACCTGCAGATTCCTCTGCCAAGAACACTTTCCCTCGGCTCTCACCTGGCTCAGCCCTTCACTTCATTAAGATCTCTGCTCAAATATCAGCTCTTCAGATAGACTTCTCTGACCTCTCTCCCCTCTGCCATTCTATTCTCTTGCTTTGTTATTCATAGCGTTTAATTGACATTATGTTATATATTTAAATTATATACATATGCATTGTGTATAATATACACATTCACTGTGTCTATATCATATATAATAAACACTTATATATGAGTACATGTTAAACAGGCTGAGTATCCCCTATCTGAAATAGTTGAGATCAGAGGTGTTTCAGATTTCAGGGGTTTTTTTTTTTTTTTTTCAGATTTTGGAATATTCACTTTACATAATGAGATATCTGAAGGATGGGACCGAAGTCTAAAGACAAAATTCATTTATGATTTATGTGCACCTCATGTACACAGCCTGAATGTAATTTCATTTTTCCTTTGGGGGCCCAGAATAAACTGTGTTCTGCATCTGCATTTTCACTGGGACCCATCAAGGGAGGCTGTGTGTAAAATTGACCATTGGTGGCATCATGTTGGTGCTCAAAAAGTTTCAGAATTTGAAGCATTTTGGATTTTCATATTAGGCATTCTCAACCTATATATCATGTATATACGTAATATATCATGTGTATATATACAGTGTATGTGTGTGCATCTGTTTATCATCTTTCACACAATAATGTAAGTGCCACCAGGGCAAGGACTTGTTTTTTTCCCACTGTAACCCCAGGGCCTAAGAGCATGCTCGGTACAGAGAAAGGTGCCCAGCAATATCTGATGGAAGGGAGGCAGAAAGGCAGGAGGCCTGTGTACTTAGAGACACCATGGACCCCCTAAGTTAGGCAGTCTTCAGGACTTCTTGTTTCTGGCGATAATACATATTCCTTATTAAATAAGTTTAAGCAGGTCAGTGTGGGGTTTTTGGTCTCTGGTCACCGAAAGCTCCCTATTTTGTATACCTGTGCCATTCCCTGTGTCTTGGATGCCCTTTCCTGACAAGTCTCCCTGCTGTTCCCCTCCCCATCCAAGTTTGGCTGCAATTCCGCTCCCTCTCCAGGGTACTTGAGAACCAAGGTTTTGCATCAGCAAAATCAGGGTCAAATCCCAGTTCTGCCCCTCGCCAGGTGACAGGGACCTTTGGCAAGTTCCTTAGTTCCTCTGAGCTTTAGTCCCCTAGACTGTAAGATGGGAATTGCAGTGAAAGTGTTCACCTTGTGAGATGCATTCAGCAAGATAATAGAAGGGTTTCCGAGTCAGGAGGATTTGGGTAACAGGCCTGGCTTGGTGACTTTCAGACAATCTGTCTGTGTCCAAACTCTTCCTCCGTCATATGAAGACAACAATTGGTGCTGACTTAAATGAATTAACGAGATGACGTGTATGAATTGCTTAGCACAGTGCTGAATAAGATATTAGGTGTGTGGTCCTGATGCAGTGGCTCATGCCTGTAATCCCAACACTCTGGGAGGCTGAAGCAGGCAGATCACTTGAGCCCAGGAGTTTGGGACCAGCCTGGGCAATATAGGGTAACCTCCATCTCTACAAAAAAATTTTAAAACTTAGCCAGGCATGGTGGCATGCGCCTGTAGCCCCAGCTACCAGAGAGCTGAGGTGGGAGGATTACCTGAGCTTGGGAATTTGAGGCTACAGTGACCGTGATCGCGCCACTGCACTCCCTCCTGTGCAACAGAGAAACTCTGTCTCAAAAAAAATAATAATAATTAGGTGTGTGTAGGTACACCCATAAACATTCCCTTTCAAGAATGCAGGGGCCTCAAGACCCAGCCTCTGTCCCCAAGAGGCCACAGGGGATAGGGCTAAAGAGACAGGGGGGACCTAGTTTCTGTGCGACAGGCAAAGGTGTTTGGGTGTGCTCGAACGGGTTGACTTCTGACCCTCCCCAGGCAGGGTCAGCCTCTTCCACCCCTGGAAGCAGTTTGCACTGGGCCAGCATCTTACCTAGGTGGGAGGCCCACAAGCCCCCGTGGCACTGACCTTGTGAATTTCAGTCCTAGGTCAGTCCCCTCCACTGCTCACCGGAAGCAGCAGAGGCCACTCGCTCATCTTTCTGCTAGGCTGGTTTTTAACTGAAGGCATTAGGCTCGCTAATCGCCTGTAATCACCTTGTTTGAATTAGCATGGCAAGTGCTTCCGACTAAACGGTCTGTTATTCCAAATAACCCTGGTTGGTTTTAATTACATACCCTGGAATGTGTGGCCTCCCAGCTCTCTGCTTTATTAGGGAGGGGTCCTGTAAACTGCAGGATGAGGAGTGATTCCTGACCTCCCCTCTACAGACCCCATAATAAAGAGAAGCAGGAGAAGGTCTTTTGCCCGTCCAGACCCTCCCTTAGGTCTATTTTTAAATGTAACACAGGATGGAAGAGATGACCCCAGTGCCCCTCCGCTGCTCCCATTCTTGGGTTCCATCTGCTTCCAGCAACCAACAGAGCTGTGGCCCAGAGACCGGCAGAAAGCCCCCAGTCCCTTTCTGTTTGGTTTTGGAATATGCCATCCCATCCTTTTGATCCAGACTGGATTTCCTCATTCTGTTTGGCTTCTCTGGTTATTATTTTTAACATCACCCCAATTTACAGTTGAAGAAACAGACGTAGAGAAGTTGTGGCTAGCTCCCGGACATGCCAGAGAGTAGAGCTTCTCGAACTCAATGTGCACACCAAGCCTAGGGATCCTGGCAAAATGCAGATTTAGATTCACTGGGACTGGGGTGGAGCCTGGAAGTCCTCATTTCTAACCAGCTGCCAGGTCTGAGGACTGACCACACTTTGAGTAACAGGTTGCTGTGGCACTGACTGCAGGGAAGGAGGCTAACGTGATTACCTCTCCTGGCCAGGTGCCATGCTAGGCTCTTTACAATTCTTATTCCCATTTCGTACCTGGACAACACCACACACTGTCCTGGAAGGAGGAATATTTATCCCCACTCCCTTACCTGAGAGGTGCAGTGGGAGGTTTTCAGACTCAGCCGGTGACAGGGGAAGGTCAGGAGCTTATGGCTCACCCAGCAACCCCTGAGGTTGGTGAGTGTGGGCATGGATGGGGTAGGGGACAAAGAAGAAAGAACTAATCCCCATTTCCTAAGAGACGCAGGCAGCTGGGGGCAGACCTGAACCCAGAATCCAGAGCTTTCCTGGCCTCCTGACCCTATGTCCTGTGCCCCGTCCACACTGTCTGAATTCTTGGCCGAGGTCCCTGTTTTACCCAGGGCTCAGCCCTGAAGAAGCAGACACGGGAGGAAGAAAGCATTTATTTATTCAACAGATATGTCTTCAGCCCAGGCCCTGGCGCATAGGAGGCCTTCAGCGAATGCTTGTTGATTAAAAAAAGGAGTAAGGAAGCTCCTCTTACGTCCAGAATCCGTGGAAGATGCTGGAAATGCAATGGTGAGCGGAGCAGACATTGTGTCTACCCCTGTGGGGTGTATAGTCTGGGAAAAGTTGAGCAGAGTACAGGGGCTTGAACTGAGGGCAGACTCTGTCCAGGCTCTGGGCCCTTGCTTTATAGGCCTTACCCCATTAAATCCTCATAACCACCATGTAAAGTGGATGTTGGTCCTTATAATGAAAAATACCGAGAGTCAGAGATGGTGAGTCACTTGCTCAAGATCACACAGGTGCTGGTTAAATGACAGAGCCAGAGTTTGCAGCTGGGTTCCGATTCCACAGCCTACCCCTCAATGAAGCCATCAGAACCAGGCTGGGGATGGGGGAAAGGATTCCAAAATCTTCCAGGTGGAGCCGCCACAAAGGAATGGTTTTATTTAATGGCATGGGAGTGGGAGGCAGGAGGCATTTTCCCTGTCCCCACCCTGACACCACGGTGAACCTTGAACTGCTAAATTGAGTGAGATGGGGCAGGGCAAAAGGTGAAGGGAGCCTGCTTGCAGCCCACGGGGCTGGGGAAATGAGCTAATTAGGACCTTTCAGCGGTGCCGGCCCACAGCTGGGCAGCCCAGCTGGTTCTGGGTGGACAGAGTCCTCCCTGGCCCTGAGTTCAGAGGGTCAGCCCTGCCTTAGAAGCAGGATGGTCTCATCCCTGCCTGTGTGCTCCCCTAAGCCCTCAGGTGCCGCAGCCAGGAAAAGGAGCCAGACCCCTACACCCCTGTGGAGAGACAGCTCATTGTCATCCCTTTCTTAAGAGATGAGTGGTTACCTTGGGGATGGTGACTTCCAGACAGTGTCTGGCAGGGAGGCTTATGCCTTCCAACTCTCTGGTTTTATTTTGGCCTTGACCTTGTGGTGTCTACGAATTCACTGGCCTGGACTGTGAGTGCCAGGACTCAGGAATGAGTGTCCCCAATTCACCACTGACTCCCCAGTACTCAGTACCCAGCACCCAGTGTGGGGCCTGGTACCATACTGATGCTCCATAAATATTTTTTGAATGAATTAAGAAAGAAATCACCTGTGTAAATTACAAAGGTGCATACTGGCCTTTCCCGGCCAGTGCAGGAGTGATCTGGGCTTGATTTGATTTTGCTTTCACAGGATTCATTCAAGTCACACTTGCTGATCACCAATTCTGTACTGGGCACTGGGAATCCAGAGCTTCAGTGAGCTCCCAGGGAGCTGAGTCCAATGAGCAAGATTCATAATTATTTCTAGATATCTAAGTCTATGATACAGCCTGTGCTCACAATTATTTTTAGAAATCTAAGTCTGTAATAGTAAAAAAAAAAAAATGTTTCTCAGAGGAGGTGGCATTGGAGCACATCCTAAAAGGAGGAGTGAGGGTGACTGGGTGGGGAAGAGGGGTTGGCCTCCAAATGCCAAGTCATCTGCAGGAGTCAGAACACAGGATTCTGTACATTGCAGTCACGAGAAGCCATCCCTGCATGGCTCAAACATTCATAAATTGAGCATAAAATCCCAACAGAGGCCATTGGGCCTCTGTTGCTAGTCCTAGATACAGGGCTCTCAGGGAGGCAAGGAAAGCCCTAATTTAATTCAGAAGTGGGAGCCAGGGAAAAAGGAAGCTAATGTTTCTTGAGTACCTAGGTAGGCCCTGGATGAGTAGTGGAAGTGAAAACAGACAAGACCTTGGCTCTCTGGGAGTTTCTAATGGGGAAGAATGAAGTCAACCACTCACACAAGACACAATAGACATCAACAGGGTGGGAACAGTGAAGACAAGACACCAACTCTAACACAGTGGAGTGGACCCAATCGGCAAAGTGGGTGTGAAGGGCAGGAAAGATTTGTAGAATAGCTGATGTCTAAGCTTTTCACATTTACTTCCTTGTCAAGCACTCAGCATAGTGCCTAGCCTAGTCACGCTCAACGAATGTTAGCAAATACAGTGTTACTATGAATTCACTTCGTCTAAACCACCACGCCGCAAGGAAGGTATCAGGATGATCCCCATTTTACAGATGAGTAAACTAAAGACCAGAGGTGCAAAGTCACTTGCCCAGCGTTCCATTGTGGCTGTGGGAAGAAGCTGGGATTTGAACCCAGGCAGGTCTGGCCAGCTCTTCACAACCCACACTGCCTCCTGTTTCCCCAAACCTAATTTGGGAAGATGGGGGTGGGGGTCTTCAGTCTCCCTTATGGAAAACTGAATCCATTTATCAACAAATCCCTCAATTCTTTACACAAAGTAATGCATGAGAAAGCATCCGGCACAGGCCAAGCTCATGGTGCCCAACAAATTCCACTGTCAAAACTCTCAGGACCACAGCGGCCTTAAAGAGAAAGTGACTCAATAAAGATTTATCTGGTCATCTCTTGAAACACTTTTTATTTTTCTAAGGGAGCTTCTATTAAAGAGACAGGAATACAGGTTAAAGTCAAAAAATGTATTCATAGTCATTTTAATCATTACTGCTATTGTGTGCAAACCTTGTGTAAGTATCTATGTGATAAAGACCTGGGGACACAGACACGGAGAAGAGTCAGGTTCTCACGGAAGTCACACCCTCAGGTAAGGAGACAAAACAGAAACGTCTGGATGGCTGGAAAGTTAAGTAATCATATCAAGCAAGAAGGGACAATTTGATCAAAAGACATCACTCCCTTAATTGTAAAGGGATTGATTCAGGCTGGAGAATTTGAGGTTGTAGCCATCACGGTGGGGCAGAGGGTAGAGAAAGGTTTCCCATGGAAGGAGGAATACTGCTAGATCTTGAAACATGGGGAAAATCCGATTAGACAGGGATGGGGGCTGGGTTGAAGCAACCATCCTGTTGGTTTCTATCATTCTTGAAATAAATATCTTTGGTATGTAGAGCAGCCCGCATCGGCATTCTGAAGAGCAAGACAGTGTTTTATTGGGGAAAAAAAATCCAATTTGCGATCAGTGGACAGAAGAGAAGAGAAGGGTAGGAAGAGAACACACTCTGCTGTCCCCAGTGAAGGCTGAAACTGCTTGCCCACGCAGAAAATGACATGTCCGGACACTGGAGAAAGTGGCCCCATCAGCAGGAAGCATGAGTGGCCTCTTGCCTGACCATGGGAAGATTTCTCCATTTTCCTAATGTTCTCCAGGAGGCCTGGTCTTACAGAGAAAAAAATGCCAAAACTGGCCAAGAAAATAGAAAGTAGGAGTTTTCTGCTTAGAACAGCTCAAAAAACCTATAAATGGAGGAGTGGTGCGGCTCCTCATGGGACATGTTGATCACGCTCTGTCGTGTAGGAATGGCTCAGAGTGTGGCTCTGATCATGGCTGGAGCCTCCTGCCCTCTGTGGCCCACTCCATCCCCCAACCCCCAGGTCCAGGTCGCCAGGTCCCCCGCTTCAAGGTCATTAGCTCAAGCTCTTGTCTCAACCTCCCGCATCAGATGAGAAGCTAGCCAGGTTGAAAGAGCCCTGCCTGGTGGGCTCCCCTGCCACTCTGAGACAGACTGCGGACGTGGGACAGGGAGCTGAGAGCTGGCCGTCTGCCCTGCCTGTCCCATCTCTGCAGCAATCAGCCCCAACAAGGCAGCGAGCCGGCCGACAGGGCGGCATTTAAGTCAAACTCTCGCATATCAGTTTTGATTTCCACTGGAATCGCCTCCCTCGGCTGGATTTCAAAAGACAGCGTTACTAATGAGAAACACACAAGTTCTTGAAATGAAGTTAACGTCTTTTAAAAAAGAAGGAGGGGGTGCTTTTCTTTGCTTTGGCTCTGTTGATATATATTAGAACCACATTGTCCAAGGGCAAAAAAAAAAAAAAAAAGACATTCTGCTTCTGAACAGGAGTACGGGAGTCCTTGTACTTTGGAAGATGCAGAGAGGCTGGTGTCCTGGCCTGTCGTATCTCTCAACTTGGAGAGAATTTTTGTTTGTGTTTTTGTTTTTTAAGGGGCTGGGAATTTGCAACTTCAATTTAAAACAGGAAAAAGGAGAGGAGGATACAGAGTATCTAAAGTGGGCAAAAAGGAATGCCAATGAACAGTTAGGATTTTTTTTTAAGAGTTTGTTTGTTTTGAAGAGAAGTGGGACATGGAGACTCAACGACAGGCTTAGGTTTATAGTCTGCTCCATCTCCATCCCCTTCCATTTCCCAGCTCCATGTGCCTGATCAAGTCGCTTCGCCCTACGTGACTCTGTCACCTCTGTTTTTCTGTGGAGGAAACCACGAAACACCTCCCCGCTACAGGGCCGCTGGGAGGACTGGAGATTCCCATGAAGATGTGCCCAGTGTGCGTGACGCTCAGTCCCTGCTCAGAAAATGGCACTTGGATTGGGGCATCCTTGCCATCTGGGAGCTGTTAGATCCAGAGAGCTCTTTAGGGCCTGGTTCTTTCAGCACACTTCTGTCTGGTGTTCCCTGAAGCCCACTGGGGATGTGATCGCTCCTACGAGAACGTTCTCATTTCAGAGCTGACAGAGGAAGCTTGGAGAGGGGTGCTTCATGCTCAGTTCTATCATAACCAGAACTGGACATGATTTGAGAGAGAGGGATATCTTGCCTCTTGAGAAGCCTGAAGCAGGGAGGCTATCCCTGAATATTCCAGAGGTGGTTCCTCCCAGGGCCTCTGCATGTGCCCACCCCTCCCCGTCCATCCACTAACTGCCGCATCCTCAGGTTTCCTCCAGAAAGGACCATGGACCACTGGAACGCTCTCCAGGTCTTGCTTGGGCAGTGCCTTTTCTCTCCAGGCTTTGGTTCACCCATCTGTGCCAAAAGGGGATGGGATAAGGTCACTCCCAAAGCTCCCTTTCAGAGCTGCTGATTCACCAGTCTGTGAAGGGCTGAGACTCCCTCCGGCCTGGGAAAGGCTTTCAAATGCCCAAGATGGGGATTTTCCGAGACTGGGCATCCCTATTCGAGGCCCAGCAGCCTTTAGCATCTTCAACAACTCTCCAAACCCCTAGAAGCACTGATGTAGACAGGAGATAGGTGACTTGGCCCCCATCCTGGTGGGGATGAAAGATGCACTTGCCTGCATAGCCAACCATCGCTTCACTCCTGAGCAAAACCAAGCTTCCCGAGGGATGATGTATGTTCCATGTGTCCCAAAACACACGGCAGGGGCCCCGTTCCCCTTTGGAGGGATGAAAGTCAATCATGATGGAATTCGGCTTAGGAGAGGAAACAGGGGTCCCAGCATGATCAGGGCCTGTTCTTGGATCCACGTGGCTTTGATCTATTCCCTTAGCTTCCCTGCGGCCTTAGTTCTAAGAAATAAGACCTCTGCCTTTTGCAAAAGCATCCTGAGGACAAATCACCATTGCGCTTCATCTCTGTCCTCTGCCTCTCCATGCTCCAGGCTGGGGCTCTCTCGAGAGGTATCTGGGCCTTTTGGGGTTTTCCTGGCATCTAGAAGGAAGTAGGGAGGGACATCAAAAATTACATAGGATTTCTTCCCCTAAGAGCAGAAATCTGGTTTCAACCCTGATTCTTTCTCAGTCGAGTAGCTTCAGGCCTTAACCTTTCTGAGCCTCAGTTTCCCCAGCTGTGAAGTGGGGATGCCTACCTGACGGGGCTGTGGTGGGGACAGGCTCTGTGTTTGGCTTTCTCTGATTGGAAGGGTCCCTTATTCTGATGCTTGTCAGATATTGTGCACTCTTTGCAAGTCTAGAAATTGTCTAGTGGCAAAGTCAGGAGACGAGTGAGGAGCTGGCCCGGAAACCCATCCAAGCCTTCCCACCTTGGCAGTTCCTCCATTTCAGAGGCTGGGCACAGCATGTGCCATCTCTGAGTCAAGCTGGAAACCTCCAGCACGTCCCCCTGTGCCCACATGCAGCCTGGAGGAAGCAGGAAGGAGGGGGCGAGATCTCTGCAAAGCACGGACAGGGCAGCCCAGCCCGTCAGGAATTTCTGGCCCCAGGACCTCACAGTTGCCCCACCCCCAGGTGTCTCTTCAGAGCTGGGGAGTTTCTGGGGTTCAGCAGTCCCAAAGAGAGTGAAGTCAGCTGGGGCCGCACAAAATGCCTTCTCAGCAGTGGCCCCAAGTCTGGGCCCCTCTGCATCTGGGGGACTTGTTTTCAGTCAAAGCCAGACCCTGACCCAGCAAGCCCCGAACCCTTTCAGTCACCTTGAACGAGGAATGTTTTTTTCATTAACATCCTACTCCTCTGCTCCCCTTCTCAGCCCCCCAAAGAGGCCCCCAAGCTTGAGCTTCCTCTCCCTGTCTCTGCAACCTCGTAATATCCCCAGGCAGCTGGAAGGCGAAGGCAGTGATCTCAGCCGACAGCCATGTGCGCAGCCCCCACAGCCCACCCCGACCCCTCAGCTAGCAAAGCTGTTTTCCTTCCCTTTGCCCACGGTGGAAACAGCTCCGCGCCCAGGACTTCTCCTCTGTGAGGCCTCCGAGAGCTTCCACCCCAGAGACAAGCCCCTACTCAAAAAAGGTAACCACGCTTTTATTTACCGGATGTGCTCTCGGACATTGTCTCATTTAATCGTCCTTGTCCCTATTTGACAGATGAGAAAACTGAGGGGTCTTGTTCGGACTCTTCTCCCTGAATGCAGCCCTTTCCCAGTGGAGGCGGGGCTGGCAGTGGCTACACCTACGGGGTCCAGTCGCCTTTGCTGCGCTGCAAGCAGGCTCCTCTCCCTAGCTCTTCCGAAGCTGTGCTGATCCAGCACTTCACCCGCCTCTGCTCACCACCTCTGTCTTCCCCATTCTTTCCTTTAAAAACGCTGACTGTAGTTGACAAGAGAAACTTTACTCTGGAGGAAACTGACAGGCCTGTGGCCTAAGGAGTAGCACGATTTACATTAAAAAGAAAAAAGAAAGCTGGAGACACTTTGGCTTTAGAGTCACATACACCTTCGTTTAAATTCCAGCTCTACCACTTACCGGCTGTGCAACCCTCAATAAGTCACCGCTCTGAATGTTGATTTCCTCTTCTGTGAAGCAGGAATATTAGAAAAAGTATCTATGTCCAAAGTTTGGGGGAGAGTTAATGGAGAGTCGTAAATGCTCAGGATTGTCAGCTATGATGCTGAAGGAGAAGGAAAAGGATGGAGAAGAGGAGGAGGAATTTTTTAAGGCTCTTGATACTTGTTGCAATTTGCAATCAACTACACTAAGTCGCCCCAAATTGCCTTCCCACCAATAGGAATGAGAGAAGTAGCAAGGCATGGTGGCTAGAGCTGCACCATCCATACGGTAGCCCCTACCCACACATAGCTATTTACATTACAATTAAATACAATTGTAAATTCAGTTTCTCAGTTGCACTAGCTACATCTCAGGTGCTCACCAGTCACATGCGGCTGATGGCTCCACTATTGGACAGCACAGCTAAGCCCTAAAGCTCCGGACAGGCTGCCTGCATTCAGATCTTGGCTTTGCCACTTTCTGGCCATCTGACTCTGGGCAAGTTAGTTTCCATCCGTCCCAGTTTCTCCATCTGCAAAATGGGGATAATAGTATGAATACATACCTCCTAGAGTCGTTATAAAGATTAAATGAACTAATATTTGTAAAGCACTCAGACAACACTCGGCATATCATAAGAACTATTAAATAAATGTAAACGGCTCATCAATTATGAAAGTTGGCATTCTGTGTCCCTGTGTATAAATGTCAGGAAATGTCCCCCCTCCCCACCACACACACCTCAGTACCTATCATATTCCAGATTCCATACCAAGTGAGTCACCATGTGTAATAGCTTTAATTTTAATGCTTGCACATCTTTTAAATGAAAAATTGACTCAAGGAAAAGAACAGAGAAACGCATCAGAATCCAGAGACCTGAAAAATACAGCAACTGAACATTAGATCTCACCCAGAGCTTCCTGGTGGCTAAGGTAAAAAAAAGGAAAACAAGGCAGATGGCTTTATTCTTGTCTGATGATCAAATGAACTCCTCTGCTTTCTCTTACCCACAATCTGATCAAAAAACGAAATCGTGAGATATAGGTACGTTGATGTAGATTTTTTTAGTCTATGATTAGCCCTGTATTCCGGCAAATTCCTAAGTTTCTAAACTCTGAAACACTTGTTGCAAATTGCAATCAACTACATGAAGTTGCCCCAAATTGCCTTCCCACAATTAGGAATGGAGAGAAAAGTAGCAGAGCATGGTGATTAGAGCTACACCACCTAAGAAAGTAGCCAGTCCTGGGCCCAGCCGCTCCCTGCAGGCTCTCTTTAACTGAAAGATGCAAATCTCACTGGCATGAGGTTCTGTGTCCCCATATCCTCTGCCCTAAAGAGTGTTGGTCTGTTCTAATGCCTCAAAGTGTCCCAGTAACTTCTGAAGTATTTCCACCTGACCCTGACCCTAACCTCCCAAGCAACTCCCCACCCTTTATTTTTTTAAGACATAGTCTTGCTCTGTCGCTCAGAGTTGGAGTGCAATGGTGTGATCTCCACTCACTGCAACCTCCATCTCCCAGGTTCAAGCAATTCTTTTGCCTCAGCCTCCTGAGTAGCTGGGACTACAGGCACATGCCAGCACGCCTGGCTAATTTTTTTTTTTTTTTTTTTTTTTAAATAGAGACAGGCGTTTCACCACTTTGGCCAGCCTAGTTTCAAACTCCCGACCTCAGGTGATCCGGCCACCTTGCCCTCCCAAAGTGCTAGGATTACAGGAATGAGCCACCACACCCGGCCCCAAGCCTCTCTGATGAAAGAAGTGCTGTGTACCTCAGCCACATCATAACCAGGCACACATCTGTTCCTAGCACAAAAATCACCACCGAGGCTCATAGAATTTCTTTATCTTGGGATCCCACAGTATGGCCCACTTCGTAGCCAGAAAAAAAGGGTTGCCGATGCTCAAGTGTCTTACCTCAGCACAGAGCAAGTCAGTTGCTGGGCCAGTGGCAGAAGGCAGGAATGCTCAGGGCAGCGTCTCTGAGGTCCAGAGATAGGAGCCAACCCTGGGCCTTGCTCATTCTTAGTCTGCCTTCTGCCTGGGAATGGGCATCAGGCTGAGGGCAAGGTGGGGGAACAGAGCCTTGGTAGACACAGGATGTGGCTGCTAAGGAGATTAGCCTCCAGCTAATGCCATCCCACTCGGCTCCACAGGGACGTCTGCCAGTCTGCCCGTCTCACCAAAACAGCGTCTTCTCCCCAATGTTCCAACCTCTCCAGGCTGGCAGCCCTAATGGGCTGGGAACAAGAATGGCATCTGGGTGCATGTGACATGGCAAAGTCAGGGTTGAAGAGACCCTGAGGGAGGGGCTGGGCACAGGAGCAGCCAAGATGCCATTATAACACAGGAGGCATGCAGAGCACCCTGCCCTGGCCAGACATCCGCGCTGGCCGGTGAGCTTCCCTCCTGGCCCCAGCTTTCCTCCCTGGGGCCCATCCCAATTGCTACAGCTGATCTGCTATTACTTAGAGCCAGCAGGGGGAGGCACTATCCAAGAGACAGGCCCATTTGAAAAGGAAACTCTTGAAGTTCAAAGACCCTTCAAGGCCCAAAGCAAGGAAATAATAATGATGGCCAAGGTAGTTGATTTGGTTCAATGCCCCTATTATAAGGCTGAATCGTATCTCCCCTAGTCCCCCTCCCACAACTCACATGTTTAAGTCCTGATATCCATTTCACAGAATGTGACCGTATTTGGCGATAGGTCTTTAAAGAGGTAATTAAGGGAACAAGAAGTTATATGGGTGGGACCTAAACCAATGTGACCGCTGTCCTTCCAAGGAGAGATTGGGAGCCAGACACACACAGAGAAGGCCACGTGATGACACAATGAGAAGGTGGCATCTACAAGGGGAGAGGTCTCAGAAGAAACCAACCCTGCTGACACCCTGAGCTCAGATGTCCAGGCTCCCGAAATGTGAGAAGATAAATCTGTGTTATTTCAGCCCACAGTCTGGGGCACTTTGCTGTGGCAACCCAATGAGTAATCTAGGCCCTGATTAGTCTCCCAATAAATTGAACAATACACCCTGAACAAGGCTACCAAGTAAATCTCATCACTCATGTAGAAGAGAAAGAGGATGAGTGAGTGCTGAAGGCCTACTCTGTGCCAGGCACATATATGTTACCTTGCTAGCCACGTGCGGTGGTTCTTGCCTGTAATCCCAGCACTTTGGGATGCCGAGGCAGGCAGATGGCTTGAGCCCAGGAGTTTGAGACCAGCCTAGGCAATGTAGAGAGACCTCATCTCTACAAAACAAAACAAAACAAAACAAAAACGAAAATTAGTTGGGAATGGTGGTACATGCCTGTAGTCCCAGCTACCCAGGAGGCTGAGGCGGGAGGATCACCTGAACCCAAGGAGGTTGAAGCTGCAGTGAGCCGAGATCATGCCACTGCACTCCAGCCTGAGTGACAGCGTAAGACCCTGTCTTTAAAATAAATAAATAACCTCACTGAATCCTCCCAGCCCTGCCAGGAACAGCATGGGTCACACTGTTCAACCGAGCTAACCGAGAGCCTCTCAGAAGATGAGCTCCTCCGCGCTGTGTTTGAACTCAGGTGTCAGATTTTAAAGCCTGGTCCCATTTCACCAGTTACACAGGTTCAGGGCTTGCTTAGCCAGAAGATGACAAATAGAGACTGCGTGGCCATCAAGCCACAGGGTGGCGGAGGGGATTCCTGGGCATCTATCCACAGACATCCGTGAGCTCTGAGCACCACACCTGGGGCAGCCACCCGCTGTCTCCCAGAAAACGGCCCAGAGTGTTCCGTTTCTTGCAAAGGAGAGAGGCCCTGAGAAGAAAGAAAAAAAAAAAGGAGAGGATATCATACAAAAGGGATTAAAGATGAGGACACGGGGATGGGTCCAAGAAGCAGAAGAGTGCTCTATCCACAGTGAAGAATGTTCCCTAAAACTTCTCCTTCACTCCCAAAGCCTGACAGTCCCCCCACCCTACGGTGCAGACCCGCACAAAGTTCTTACTGCATAGCAGGCACCCTGCTCAATGCCTAGCAGGCCCTGGCTCATTGAATCCGCTCTTCTCCCAAACACAGAGGAAGAAGTGAGGCACTGAAAGGTAAAAATTTGCCCAGGGACCCACAATTGGTCAACAGAGAGGCAGGACTTCAGTCTGAGGTCTGAAGCTGGAGCTCCACTCTCAACCATTCCCATGCACTTAGGGAGAGACCATTTTAGAAGTTTCCTTGTTTTCACTATCAAGAAAAAATAATGTGTGTCCCATCACAGAAAAAGGAATAGTGCAGGCTCCCAGTCATTAATGACCAAGCATGAGTAAGAATATATTCTGTTTTGTAGGGCGTATTTTGACAGGCGCAGAGTAAGAGAGAGCTGAAAGCCTAATTGAGGAGGTGAGGGCTCCCAGAGCAAAGAAACGGGCCCAGAGCTCTGAGGCTGAGCCAGTTTGCACAACAAGGTCTGAGGTCCTCAACCACACAAATGTCAATCGTCTGCAGGCAACTGGTCACCCAAGGGAGCTGGCCCCCAGCATGCTTCTGGAGTGCCCCTTCCTGCAGAGAGCACTGAGGAGACACAGCTCGTTTGCCTGATTAAAGCATGCTTCCAAAATTAGTCTATGCCATAAAGCCGTGGATATCGAACAAATGCCCAGGATTTATGCAGCAAAAAAGTTTTACGTAAGAGGGTGCCTTGTAACGCCCACAACATGTTAAAACTGTATCTGTATGACACATGTATGCATATATGAACATTCATTCACCCTTTTCTTAGTCACAGTATCTTATTTTTTCTCTGGAAATACTTCTTCCTCACTTTTGGGCCAGGTGCTTTTTGTTATTTATTATTGTTATTGTTCTGAGTCAGAATCTTACTCTATGGCCCAGGCTGGAGTGTGGTAGTGGGATCATTGCTCACAGCAGCCTTGAAATCCTGGGCTCAAGCAATCCTCCCACCTTAACCTCCCAAGTAGCTGAGACTACAGGAACAGGCTACTATATCCAGCTAAGTTTTTCTATTTTGTTTTTTTGTAGGAACAGGGTCTCACTATGTTGCCCAGGTTGATCTCCAAGTTCTGGGCTCAAGCAGTCCTCCTGCCTCAGCCTCCCAAAGTGCTGGGATGACAGGTGTGAGCCACCGCACCTGGCCTCAGGTGCTTTTTTAAAACCTTGGTTTCTTTGTTTGTTTTCAGACGGAGTCTCACTCTGTCACCCAGGCTGGAGTGCAGTGGCGTGATCTCGGCTCACTGCAACCTCCACCTCCCAGTTTCAAGGGATTCTCCTGCCTCAGCCTCCCAAGTAGCTGGGACTGCAGGCACCCGCCACCACACCCGGCTAATTTTTATATTTTTAGTGGAGATGGGGTTTTGCCATGTTGGCCAGGCTGGTCTCGAACTCCTGACCTCAGGTGATCCGCCCACCTTGCCTCCCAAAGTGATGGGATTATAGGTATTAGTCACAGCTCCTGGCCTAAATCTTGGTTTCTATTGCATACAGCAAAATCAGTACATTGTTACATACACATCTGCCTGCCTAGCCAGCCCCAGATCACAATATGAAACATTTCCAATCCTCCCAAACCCCCAGGTCTCCTCCTAGTTAATTCTGCCCCCACTCCCATAACAGAGTTGACCACTATTCTGACTTTTACCACTTAGATTTACTTTTTGTCAGGCTATGTGATTCTGGTCCACTGGAGTTGATTTCATGCCTCATTCCCGAGCATGTGACTTGCTCCTGGCCAATCAGAGCACCACATCCCCCTAACCTCAGTGCCGGATTCAAGGGGTGACGTGTGGCCGAATTGGGCCGAAACTGGCCTGCTGGCAGTGACAAGCACTCTTCTCCACTGTGATGGGGGTAGAAAGATGAGATGGCATCTTTACCCCTGGAGCTGTGGGAGCCCCCATGTGGAGCCAGGAAATAGAGTCAGCAGACCCGATGCCAAAGCTGAGAGATGGAGAGAAACTGAGTCCTGGGGACAGTGTTGGAGCCCTTCGATCAAGCTGCAGCCACATGAGCCTATAAAAATCTCTTTTGCTTAGGCCATTCTGCTAAAGAATGAATTGATACAGATACATAGATGATAGATAGATAGATAGATAGATAGATAGATAGATAGATAGATAGATGATAGATAGATAGATAGATGCACCAAAAAAAAGAAAACCCAGAAAGAATAGGTATCAAGTAAACATTTAATCATAATCCACCCCCTTATTTACAACAGCTTATGGTTTCCTTTGCTTTTAACATCAGTCTTGCCATAGTCTTCGCAGCCCTACCCCAGCTGCCTCCTGCAGCCTCACTGTGAACCAGCTCCTCCTGCCACACTCGTCTGCTCCCTCTGCCACAGGGCCATTACATATGCTGTCTCTTCTTTCCTGAACACTCTTCCCTCCATTTTCGCGTACTTAACAGATCCCAACTCCAGCTTCACTCCCTCCACAAAGCTCTCCCAGACCTCCCTGTCAAGGCCTTTTTCTCTAGTTTCATGTCTTTATATCTCTCCTTTTTAATGTAAAATGTGGTTGAATTCTTATAATTAAGTGGTTTTATCTCTTCCCTTTTCAACTATGCGCTCCGTGAAGGCATACACATCTGTGTTTGCTCACTATCGCCCCCGAGTGTCTAGAACAGAACCTGGCACTCATTCGGTAGGTTTGAAAAAAAAGTACTATCAGCCGTGGTTGTGGGGTGTGGGGGGGGGGGGGAACAATATGGAAATACTTTCACTTTCTAAGTCATGTATATTTCTGTAATGTTCCACTTTTTTTCGGAAATACCTGTTTCTTTTGTAATCAAAAAACAAATTAAAGATTTATTTTTAAAACAATGAAAAATAATGTTTTTTCTTCCCCCATGGAGATCCCTTTGGCCAGAGGTATTTGTTACACCATCAAAATACATGAGAAATGATCCCATTTAAGTTTTGCTCCCACAAAGTTTCCTAAAACCTTTGGTGCCTTTTACTGTGTGTCTTCTAAGGAGCACTTCCAGACAATTGTATAAATGAACAAGTAGCCAAAGAATATGAACAGAAAGACTCAGAAGAGAGTTAGTCTTCCCTATTGGGATTTCCCCCCTTCAATGCAATACTCCACGTTGTGATTTTTACTGTGTGCATCCAGGAAGTCATGTCTTCTGCTAGGAAAATGATTCCTGATTCACATGATGGGATTAAAGTGCTAGTGATCCCTGGAGCTTCTCTGTGAGCTCCAGGACATCCAGGTGCTCAGCCACCTGGTCACAGCTGAGAACAATGGTGCTCTGCCAAAGCCAGGCAGAGGGGGCTGGGTGTCCACTGTGTCCCAGTGTGCATGTCCAGCCCTGTGGCCCACTCCCTCTGTGATCTTAGGCAGGTACCCCTGCGCTCTGGGCCTCAGTTTCCCCATCCATAAAACAGAGAGGAGGGATTTGGTCAGTTTCCAAATTTCATTTTGGCCGGAAGTCTTATTTCTCTTCAAACAAAATCAGAAGCAGACATTCAATATAGAAACAGATAAAGCAGAACTGCTGTGTTTGAAGTGGAAAAGGGGAACTGAGATGTTTTCATTTGCCATCTCTTTTTCCTGCCTGACGCCCCCCCCACAACACTTGCATGCATGTGCACACGTGTGTATATACACACATGCACACACACACACGTGCACACATGCGGCAGCAGATATAGGGACACCTCCACGGAGGCACGAGGGAGCAGAGCGCATTCTGCAAGTTGCAGACTAGACCATCTCTAAACCTTCTCCCAGCTCTGACATGCCATGGATTCTGTGATTTTGTTTATTTGGATAATATTTGCGCCTGATTCCTGTCTTGCCTCGAGTGTGTTTTATTTCACTCATTTCCTCAGCGGATATTTACTGGTCAGTGAAAAGGGCTAAGTGCCGGAGATTATGCTGGGGTTACCGCAGCACCCCAGCTGAGCACAGCCTACCCTCATGGAGCTTTTACGGTCCTTAGGAGGAAATGAATTACCGAACCATCAATGGCAGAGACTGTGCATGACAGTGAGAGCAAGTGCTATAAAGAGAGACTCTGAGGTCATGGAGAGCACATAACACCAGGGCTGGGCTGAGCCCAGGCAAGCAGGTGACACTCCAGTAGAGATCTAAGGAATGAGGAGGGGAAGAGGAAGGGTAGAATATCCAGAGAAAAGAAACAGCACGTGCCAAGGGCCTGAGTCCAGAGCTTAGCACATCTGGGAGCAGAAAGAGGGCAAGGTGGTGGATCCCAGTGTACAAGACAATAGGGAAGCTGAAGGGTGGGGGGTTAAGGAGGTTGAAAGGGAAACCCTTGAAAGAAGTGTGAGCCTGGGATTGACATACATTCAGCAGCATTTATTGAACTCTTACTGTGTACAGTCACTGTTCTGGACCCTGGGATAAAACAGTTAAAAAAAGGCTGGGTATGGTGGCTCATGCCTGTAATCCCAGCACTTTGGAAGGCCGAGGTGCATGCATCACCTGAGGTCAGGAGTTCGAGACCAGCCTGGCCAGCATGGTGAAACCCCATCTCTACTAAAAATACAAAAATTAGCCAGGTGTGGTGGCATGCTTCTGTAGTTCCAGCTACTTGGGAAGCTGAGGCAGGAGGATCTTGAACCCAGGAGGCGGAGGCTGCAGTGAGCCAAGATTGTGCCACCGCACTCCAGCCTGGGTGACACAGCGAGACTCCATCTCAGAAAAAAGACAAAAACTTCTGCCCTCGTGGAGTTTACATTTTAATGGTAGAGGGGGAGACACAATAAACAAAACAAAGACAGATGAGTTGTCAGAGGCAGAGGCAGGCAAATCCAGGCTTTCCCAGAGTCTGAAGCAATCTCATATAATGGTGGGGTAAGGAATTCTCTAAGATTAAAAAAGAATAAAAAATTGTAAATATCAGTTTAGGTACAGAGCCTTGGAAGCTACCAGTGAGGAGTCCTGAAGCTTAGGAATCATTAGCTTGCTGGAGACTCCACCTCTGGTCAGAAGGTGATCAATGAGATGAAGAAAAATCAAGCACTGGGGGCAGCCGGCCTTGGGAGAATTGGGGGAGGGGCAGCAACTTGAAATGGGGTAGACAAACGAGGCTTCTTCATTGAGAAGGTGACCTCAGGAAAACCTAGTGGAGGTGAGGGAGCCACATGGATGTTTGGGAGAAAAGCATTCCAGGCAGAGATGTTGAGCTGGAAGCCTGCCTGGAGGAGGCCAGAATGGTGAGGGAGAGAGGGAAGGAGACAGCCCAAGAGGTGGCCTGGGCCAGTGGGATCAGCTAACATTCTTGCTTGCAAGGTCGCCCTGACTACGGTAAGGATCCCAGGGCAGCAGAAGTGGAAGCCCAGAGACCAGGTACCAGCCAGGCTTATTTCAGGGAGGGATGCTGATCCTGAAACCCTGCAGAGGCCACAGAAACAGAGAGATAAGGCAGCTTTCCAGAGCTACTACAGGGTGCATTCAGGGGGACTTCTCAGCAGAGCTAAGGGGTGGCTGGCAGAAAATAGCAAAGAGGGAAATGGGAGAAAAAATCTCAGTGCATGCAAATCTCCTGCATCATTTTACTCTTACCCAAAGGAAAACAAATCGCCAAAGAAAATAAAAATGCTTCTGGACAAGTTAAGTGGTGGTCTTCTGTGTGCAAACGTGACTCTCCTCAAAGGCTGTTTGTCATCCTCAAAGATGGCAGGGCCTTGGGGGAACAGCCACAAAGAGGCCATCTGTGCTCCCAGCCCAGTGAACCCGCAGGCCTGTAAAGCCTCCATGGGGATGGCAGAGAGGAGGGAAGGCAGATCCTTTTTGAAGAGAGCAAAGTAACCCCGGGGCTGGTGATGCCAGGAACACTGGGGCATTGACCGACTCGGGGCCTGGATTTCTCCTCTGCCAGGGAAGGAGGAAAGTGAGGGATGGATGGGAGGGGGCCTGTGGCTGTCATCCCGAGGCTCGTGGTTTGGGTGGCAGAACAGACCTAGGGATTGAGTGGAGCCATGGCAAGTGAAGCAGCAGAGTTTTAGGCAGGCACCTCTGACACAGCCCCAGGCAGTTCTGCTCCCAACAGTTCACCTTTCATGGCCAGTTGCACCTTCTGAACAGTTCGTGACAGCCAGCCTGGTGAAGCAGCCAACCATTGGTGTCTTCCAAGGCTGGGACGGGTTCCTGGCTGGGAAGTTCTTCACCCTCCCCGTTCCAGATGGGGAACAGCTCCCAAGAGATTCAGTGTCACTGAACAAGTTAGAGGCTGAGGGGTTTTTGGGGACACCACTTGCCCTTCTTTTCAATCAGCGCACCATATTTGGAAGCAGAATAAATGGTGTACCACGGGCCAGAGACCTGGCCTTGTGTTCCAGCTCTGCCACTCCATGCTCTGTGAACATGGGCATGTTACTTCACCTTCTGAGCCTCAGCTTCCTCGTCTGTAAAGTGGGCATTGTGCTAACACTGCCACCTCCCAGGGCAGCTGTGAGGGTTAATTAAGTGCCTAGAAAAGACAAGAGCTCAGTTTACGGTCAAATAAAATAACAGTATTATTTACAGACTAAATTTCAAGGATCCTAGGCTGCCACTCAACAGGGACAATGGCACTGAGGGTTTGAAACCATAGCTGGAAATCTGAGACATAGGGGCAGTCCAAAGGGCCTCGAGCTCCAACACACTGATCCAAAAATTAAAAACCCAAAGACTGTGGGAATTCTTTGTGGCTGGAGAAGTCAGGCTCCTCCAGCCCTGGGAAGATGGAAATAAATCCAGTCAGTTTAGAGCAAGATGGCGACCAGCCTTGGCAGGCCCAGGAACAACTCTGGGAGGTGACCAAAGGCTGGTGATCATTGCAGGAAAAGTGCTGTGTCCAGAGAGAAAAGCTTCTTCCAGAGCAAGGTACGGCAGTTCAGGACTCCAACTGAGACCTCCAATGGGGCAAAAGAGACTGGACACTAAAGCTGACATGAATAACCAGGGGGCCAATCCCACGTGGCATTCGAGAAGATTTCCTTGAATGGGAACTGGGGCCAAGCGTTGTACGAATTTGGGAAGAACATGATTAATGAGGCGTAGACCTGTCTTTGTAGAGCTCAGGAAAACTAATGTATTCTGACCTCCTCTGTGAGTTTCCACAAATGCTCTCCCCTCTCATCCTCAGAACAGCCTTAGGAAGAGGCAAGAGGAAGCTGGAGCTCAGAGAAGTTAAGGGGCTGCTGAAATCACCCAGCAGGTGCGAAGGGGGTGCAGGTCCCAAGCAGAGACCTGGCTGCTCACTCCACCCCAGTGTCTGGAGCCATCGATCTTCCGGCCCCGGCTGTCTCGCCCTGCTCTCCCCCAAAATCACCTCCCTGGCTGTCCATGAAAATTATATCCAGGCATGCTCTGTGATAAGCAATTTGAGAGCAGAGCAAATTCCGCATCTCTAGCCTCGTACCCCTGGCTTGGACGCTTGCCCAAGGGCTTGGCCCAGGACCAGCCCCACCCAGAGGTGCACACCCGGGTGCCTCTCACTCAGACCCCCCGGGGCCCAGCAGAGGCCTAGCTCAGAGCCACGCGGCCGCCACTGCCATCAAGCACGCAAATCAAACCCAGCCATGATCCCAAACCACAATGATTTTCTGAACCTTGAAATGAACACAAACCTTCCCGATTTACAGAACCTCAAACCCAGTCAGAGGCTCACACCTCCCGAAGGCAAAGCCAGCCAACAAACAAAAACATCCAGATGGATCCAAGCATTTGCTCCCAGAACAGTGTCAGGCCAAACCTAACGCCCCCAAACTTCTAGTCATGGTTTCGAGCCTTTGAATATGAAAAGGAGAGCAAGTCCTGAGGGGTCTGACCGAATGGGGACAGGGGATGGGGATAGAGGGAGGGAAGCACTGATGTGTAAAGATGCCAGGTACTTGCAGCTACAAGGACAGCTCCAGGAATCCTGTGACAGAAATCTCCCAGGTGGAAACAGGTAAGGGTGGTTCCTCCCCCAAGGAGGCTGCCAGTTACCACTGGAGCCCCTGGGAGGGAAGAGAGACAGCAGAGGAGAGGGCTGCGACTGAGGATCTTCCTGGCCAGGCATGGAGTCACCTTCCCCAGAAGTTCAGTGTGCAGGGCAGGGTGGGGCAGCACAGGACAGGGTCCGGGCCACCGTCTTGCAACCCCTGTTCCATGTCCTCCTGTACAGCAAAGTGTTCTCCCCTAGGAGTGGAAGTAGAGGCGCAGGGGCTGGGAGCTTGGTCCCAGGTAGCATGGAGGCCCCAGCCTCAAGGACTCCTGGCACATCTGGTCTAACTTTGACACCAGGTGAAATAGACATCTGGGAACCAGAAGAAATTATGGACTCAGGAAATGGGGAGGATGGCCAGTTGGTACTACCAGCGCCCCTGCCATCTTGTGATGGTGAATTTAAAGCAAGACCACTCAGCTTGGTGGGGGGTGTGTTTTCCAGCCATGTTCAGCCATGCAGAGGCAGGTGCAGAGAGTGGACAAGAGATCGGAGCAGGGAGGCCAGCAATTGAAGAAAGTGGAGATTGGCCCTTGCATCTCAAAGTCCAGGAGGCGGGGAGATGAGGCCTGGGGCACACAGAAGTTGTCAGGTGCATTAGTCGCCAAGCCTTTCCCAAAAATAAGGTGCCTGCCTGATTCAGCCAGCACCCTGGGTTCGTGGCTAAAAGCTGTGTGCGCCTCTGCCTGGGGCAGGGTGCCTTCCCAGGGTTGGCCTCTCCCACAGGGGACCAGGCAGCTTCCCTGCTGGGACCTGGTGGGAGGCTGGAGCTGGGTGAGAGGAACAGGCACTGAGACTCATTGGGCGATGGAGTGGGAGTAGGGGCAAAACCCACTTTACAGGCTCCCACGGTGGCAAGAGGGTAAAGTGTGGGAGGTGGAGAGGTGATTAAATCCACAAGGTTCCAGAAATGGATGGAGTTGGCAGTCTCTACAACCAAGTACTATGCCAACGACAGTTACTTCAGTCCAGGATCAGCCCTTTCCCTGGAACAATGAGCCATTCTCTTGCTGAGAAAACCTTCCAGAAATTTCAAGCCATGGGGCTCCAGGGAGGGCTAAGTTTAAGTCCTTGCTTTTATCCTGGGAGACTTTGGCATGTCATTGAAACCCTCAGTTCCTCAGTGTCCCAATCTGTGAAGTGGGAAGAGTCACACGTATACTCTGTAGCCCTGGTGCAAGGACTATGTGAGATGGCACGGATAAGATGCCAGGCATGTAGTAGACGCCCTAAGTAGTTCAGGTCATGCTGGACACTTGGTTGCCCCCACATTGCCTAGAGGTGCTTGGCATCCTGAAATGCTCAACCCCTCCCCACACCACCAATGAACACAGTCGGCCTCCGCTGGTGCAGGCTCCAAGCCCTGAAGCCCTCAGCCTTGCTCAGTGCCCACGTTGGTGGTAAGAGGACGTTCACCCAGTCACCAGCTTATGCCCGCTGAGTTCCTCCATGGAAAAACTTGGATGGGCTGGAAAATCCCAACTACAGTTACGTTTTCAAACCTTCTCGCAATCCAAATGTCAACACCAATCGAAACAATATGTTTATTTTCAGACCTCCTGCCAGACTGGGTTAATTTCTACAGGCTCAAAGCCCATTTTGGAACTGTAATGTCTCAATTTTACAGATGAGAGGAGGGAGAGGAAAAAAAACGCCAAACCCTTCTTTGCCTTCTTGATTTGGGAAGCTGAGGGGGAAGGATAGCACCAGAGCAGGTTTTGTGGCTGGCCTTGTGACCCAGGAGGCCCCATCACCCAGAAATAGCATCTGGGGTCCTCATCTCTCCCGCAACCCTCCTCTGCAAGTGCAGCTCTTCTCCTCCCTTCACCTCACAGCCTCCTTCTACTTAGCCCTTACAGGTCACCAATTTCTCTGCCTGATGGGGGTCTGCAGGGGCAACAGGTGGGGAGGTGGGCGTTCGGCCAGGGTTGGGAAGACGAAAGCCAAGTAAAGGGATGAAATTCCTCTGCGGCCCCAGGGTTCACGTGGGGCCCAGATGGGCTAGGACCTGGCTGTGTGGCTTATAATGAGTACAATGTCTTGAGTCCAGACACTGGGCCCCGCTGCCAGAGGACCCAGTTCTGCCTCAGACATCCTGGCATATGCTAGGCATTAAGTGAGTGCTTTGCACCATCTGCAATTCTCACAGCAGCTTGGTTAGGTAAGCATTGCCACAATACCAATTTTCCTGATGAGGAAACTGAGGCTTGCCCAAGATCACCAGCATGCATGTGGCAGAGTCCAAGCTGGAGGCTGGTTTGCCCAAGGATCTTGTCCTTTCCAGCCCTGGGCACCCCAGCAGTAGAAAAGTGGAAAGGGAGGTATCTCTAGGGAAACTTTCCTTGAGTTGATCTTCAAGACCTGCCTACTCAAAGCTGAAGGGGCAGCTAGTTACCCCCAGATGAGAGCAGAAGGAGCAGGACAGATGACTCTGAGATTCATCGAGTACTGCCTGGCATATTCCCCTCTACTTATTATCCAACCCAATCTGGCTAAAAAACAAACTCAACCTAACCTCCCCGCAGCCAAAATCAAATTATATGACTATTGTGAGAAACATGTGAAGTCATATATGTGGAAGGGCTGTGAAAATTCCTAAGCTCCTTCCCAACTGCAAGCCCCAAGGTACCAGAGCTCCTATCCATCCTTCAAGGTGCAACTATAATGCCACCTCCTCTGAGAAGCCTTCCCTGCTTTCCCTGTGTTTTCACCACTGGAGAACACTTCCTCTTCTCTACCTGGTGTCCCACAAGAGGTTTATATGTCAGGAGGTCCAGTAAAGAGCTTCGCACACAGGAGGTGCCCAGATAAATCTGTATTGAAGGAAGGAGTTGAGAATGAAGATCACATTAGCACCTCCTGGTTGCCCCATTTTAGAAATGAAGAAATTGAAGCTTAGAAAGACAAATTGGCCTGCCCCAGTCCCATAGTAGAAGCTGCTTCATAGCCCAGGTCTCTCTGACTTCAGATAATCCTCAGGAATCAGGAGCAGTCAGCTGTGCCCACTCGGGACACTCACCCAGGACCCCTGCTGCCCTAGCTGCTGCAGGAAGCAGACTGAGCTTTAAGAAAAGCCGGCCAGGAAGCTGGAGAGCCAGGGCTGGCCTGCCACCTCTCATCTCTAAGCACACCCAGAGGGGACCGCCTGACAGCTCCAAAGGACTCAGGGCATGGAATGTGGGGGTCTCAGGACAGACACATAAGTGGATTTGCTTCAAACAGGTCTCACTCTTATCCCCTGATGGGGAGATCAGTCCCAGCCAGGCAGGCCCTCCAGGTCTGGGCAGGTAGAGGAAGTGGGGGTCTCTTTCCCACTACAGCCTCAATAAACAACAGCGAAAGTCATGTCCTGGCCAGGTGTGGTGGCTCATGCGTGTAACCCCAGCACTTTGGGAGGCTGAGGCGGGCATATCACTTGAGGTCAGGAATTCAAGACCAGCCTGGCCAGCAGGGTGAAATCCCGTCTCTACTAAGAATACAAAAATTAGCTGGGCGTGGTGGCACACACCTGTAGTCCCAGCTACTCAAGAGGCTGAGGCACAAGAATTGCTTGAACCTGGGAGGCAGAGGTTGCAGTGAGCCGAGATCGCGCCACTGCACTCCAGCCTGGGTGACACAGCGAGACTCTATCACACACACACAGACACACACACACACACACACACCCCAAAAAAAAAAAAGCTTAAAAAAAAAGGTCGTGTCCTGAGCAAAGTATGTAAGACAGTCCTGGGAAGTGTATCCTAGTGTTGGTCATCAGTCCTTGGGCCCAAGGGGAGTCCTGGAGCCACTGGGGAAAGTCAGATGCAGACCAGCATTTGGTGCCACAGCAGAGTGGCAGGTCCAGGGAGCCCACAGGAGACGGTCCAGGCACACGCCACAAGGGGAGCCCTGGGCCTCCAGCTGGGATGTTAGTCCTCTTAGAACACGTTCATCTGAGAAGACCCGGGTCCATGTATTCCCCTATTCATTCATTTATCTATACTCACTTCTCCTTCATTAGTTTTAGAATTATAAAAAGAATGAGCAAAAGGAGACAAGAAGAAAATAAAAAATCCACCCCAGATCCCACTTTTTAGAGATAATCCCTGTTACTACTTCGATACACATGATTCTGGATTATCTTCTATGAGTATTTTTTTTGTTTATTTTAAAAGTGGAATCAAGACCAGGCATGATGGCTCATGCCTATAATCCCAGTACTTTGGGAGGCCAAGGCAGGCGGATCACTTGAGCTCAGGAGTTCAAGACCAGCATGGGCAACATAAGGAGACCCCATCTCTGAAAAAATTTAAAAAGCCAGGCATGATGAAATGCGCCTGTGGTCCCAGCTACTTGGGAGTCTGAGGTGGGAGGATCACATGAGCCCAGGAGGTCGAAGCTGTAGTGAGCTAACATGATCACGCCACTACACTCCAGCCTGGGCAACAGAGCAAGACACCAACTCAAAAAATAAATAAATAAATAGATAGATAAATAAATAAATAAATAAGCAATCAAACACAAATGGGATCATATTTTTTGAAATTGTTTTGTAACCTACTCTTTTCACTTTACAGTGTGAAATTATTGTGTGCCCCCACACACTTACCTAAGCTCACAAAATTGCTGGAAGAATATGCAAGAAATTATTGATGCGGTTGCTCTTGAAAGGAAGACTACAGCTCTAATGTGGGAGACAAACGTACTTCTCATTTCATATATTTTTATTTAAAAAACACTTCTAGAGTGCTTATTATGTGCCAGGCCCTATTCTTCTAAGCATTGTCCAAATGTTAACTCATTTCATTTACTTTAAAAGTACTTCTGTAGAGTTTTACTTTCTTACCAGATGTACATGTTACTTTTATAATTAAAAATGAGTTTAAATTCACACATGGAGGAGCCAGGTCCGGTGGCTCATGCCTGTAATCCCAGCACTTTGGGAGGCTGAGGCGGGCGGATCACTTAAGGTCAGGAGCTCGAGACCAGCCTGGCCCAACATGGCGAAACCCCTTCTCTACTAAAAACACAAAAATTAGCCAAACGTGGTGGCGCATGTCTATAATCTCAGCTACTCGGGAGGCTAAGGCAAGAGAATTGCTTGAACCCGGGAGGCGGAGGTTGCAGTGAGCTGCGATTGCACCACTGCACTCCAGCCTGGGCGACAGAGCAAGACTTCATCTTAAACAAATAAATAAATAAATTCACACGTGGAAGGAAAGTCTCTCCATGTCAAATAATATCTGTTTACATGTCGCTTTTACTAGCCGCCTGGAGTTTTCCATTGCTCAGCATCCCAGGCCTATTTAAAGGACCGGTCCAGGGTGTATGAGGGCAGACTTCTCCGCTCCCTTGAAAAGGGGCAGAAGCAGAGAGACATGACACCTCCACATGCCGGCAGCCATGTCTGTGCCTGTTTTATAGGCGGAAACTCTTCCCTGTCCTAGAACCAAACCACGTCACAGACAAAAAGTCAGACAAGCCACGTCAACTTGTTGAACCTCATACCAAAATGACCCAAATCCTAATTTCAAAAAACCGAAAATATCAATGGAACCAGAGCTATTTCCCTAAAACCCCTAGTGAGCCTGCTCAAAGCAGGACTGGTCCTCTGTACTTTTGTAAGCAGTTCAATTAGACCACTCCTCAAATCTTTGTCTGAGACAGCCTATTCCAGTATCTTGAGGCCCTGCATTTTAATCAGCGCAAGGGCTTTCTGGAGCACCATTCACAGAGGTGGGGTTCAAGGTTCAGAATCCGAAAAGCTTGGGTTCTTGGTGACCTTGAACAGAGTATAAACTGAGTTTATAGTCTGAGTCCCAGAGTCCCACTTCCCAGGGCTGCTGTGGGATTAAGCAGCCCTAAGAAGCAGGTTCAGAAAGCTGTGGCCACGGAGTGGACTCCAATGTTTTGGTGAAGTCCCAGGTATCGGGAGGGTAAGTCACAGACCCTCTAAAGTAGCTGAAGGCCTCAGACAAGAGCATTCCCAAAGCCTTGTCTCCCAGGCCTCTTTCAAGCTGTTCAGAAGCCTGGGCTCAGAGCCTGGGTGTTACTGCATTGTTCCAGGCCCTGAAGGTCATAACGGTGGAGGTCAGTAGTGATGTCCCTGCTGCCCACTCCTCTGAGGCCACACCTGCCTCTAGATGCTCATTCCAGATTCCAGGCTCAGCCTAGCTGGCAGCAGTACCAGGGTCACTACCCCACTGGGAAAGAGGGCCCAAGGGAAGAGAAACAGAGCCTGAGCCTTGGCCTGGAGGGTATTCATGACAGCTCCCCACTCCCATCACACACCCACACACTCCCCCATCCATGTGTAGAGGGCTGCCTCCTGCCACTGAATTTAACCGCTGGCTGCTGCCTCCAGGCTCAGCGCTGTGGCCGCCTGCAAATATCGGCTTCTGAGCCAACAGTTGCACCATCCCTCTTCCCCAACCAGGAGAAGAAGGTCAGGAAGAGGGGCTGAGGCCGTGTGCGGTGGCTCTTGCCTATAATCCCAGCACTTTGGGAGGCCAAGGCAGAAGAATTACTTGAGCTCAGGAGTTTGAGACCAGCCTGGACAACATGGCAAAACCTGGTCTCTACAAAAACAATACAAAAACTAGCTGGGCATGGTGGTGTGTGCCTGTGATCACAGCTACTCGGGAGGCTGAGGCAGGAGGATCACTTGAGCCCGGGAGGTCAAGTCTGCAGTGAGCTGTGATTGTGCCACGGCACTCCAGCCTGGACAACAGAACGAGACCCTGTCTCAAAAAAAAAGAGGGATGGGGGTTGAAAATCTGTGCTCTTGTGCCCCCGAACCCCACCAAGGGAAAGTAGCCCCGACCTTCCAAGAAGAAACAGAGGCTCCAAGGGAGAAGAGTTCCCAAAATGTGCCCAGGAACCCACACAGGAGACCCCAGCACCCCAATACCAAGCTCACAGAGCAGCCCAGGACTTTCAATCTCCTGGAGCCTCCCAAACCACAGGCTAAGGCGGGCTGTGAGCAGCATCTTCTAAAAAGGTGTTTATTTTTAGCAGGCTTCACGCATATCATAATCCAGGCCCAGCTATCTGCTTCAGGGAACAAAATCGTGCCACAAAATAAACCAGCACTGTAGCCTCTCCTCACTCCTCGGGACTAACCTCTTCTGGCGTTGCAGAAAATTAAACATTAAAATGTGAGCTGACCCCAGGTCAGATCTGTCTCCCCAGCCTAACTGTGAGAGAGGAGTCAGGCCTGGGACCCTCCTGTCTCAGGCACCAGGCCCCGTCTCCTAGAACTGTTGTGATAGCTCAGCAAAGTGTTTTTACCTGAAACACGGTCCCGTCCTCAAGAAAGACTTTGGTCGCTGGCAACGCCCAATGAAAACCGTCTTTGTACACCCAGGAGATTTCATGTCCCCATCAGCTGACGGAGACCGGCTCTCCAAGGAAGGTTCCGGAACTCAGATGCTCCCACAGAGCCCCAGTTGGCAAATGAGCTCACAGTTCCAAAGCAAAGCGTCCTGCAGTAACACCGTCATGGCCCCCACCCCCTCCCATCCAAGCTCAGCCTGCAAATACTTTGCATTCTTCCAAATTAGAATGGCCAGTCCCTATTTCACCCCAAATGCAACTGCAGACTTAAATCCCCCCAGTCAAAAGAAGGCATCCATCCCCACCCCCGGCCTCTGGGAAACCGGGGCTGAGCTCTCCGCTAGTTTGTTTGGCCTCTCTCGCACCAGCTTCAGTTAGCTGGGGGTGCTTGTGCTGGCACGTAAGTGTTCACGATAAGTATCCGGAAAAACGAATGTTACCTGAACATTGCTTACCAACCTATCATTTACAGTTGTTGATTTCTGGGCTAGACAAACACAAAGAATGTCGCTTTGGCCTTGCCATTCATCTTCACAGCAGACGTGAATTGTGTTGCTGAACCTGAATGCAAAAAAGTACTTTTCTCTCGAGCCAGGGCTCAGGTCTACTCTAAAATGCATACACAATTCATAATGATGCATTTGATTAATGGTGAATGAGCATGGAATTCTGAGAGCCAACGCATGTGACGGCCACATTAGCACCAGATGAAACTGTCATGTGGGGTGATGTGACAAAAAAACCAAGAGCAAGTGACTGTATTTGTGGAACCCTGGCCACATGGGAGACGAAAACCAACTTCTCTATAATTTCTTTTTTTTTTTCCTTGTAAGGGAGGAAGGCAGAATAATAATCCACAGATGAAGATAAAGGGGGAAAAATGAATCCGATTTTGCCTTTCAAAACAGAAACATGAGATTCTACTGTAAACGATCAATTTCTTTTTCTCTCCTATCCACGGCTCAACTTATAAATCCAAAGCCATCATACTGGGAAAATGGTCTCTTGTGGCTCTCTGATAAGCTCAGCTGTTACTGATGGTCAGGAGAACTATTTTAAAAAGGACGGAGTTCTTAAAACCAGTCGGGCAATTCAAATTATGCTAGAAATGGAGGCATGGTGACCACGGAGCGACGGGCAGCTGCCTGACCTGTGGCTGTCAGGCCCAGGGCTGGCAGCACCACAGCCAGAGGGTCGGTGTCTGTTTTAAACGCCTGCACTTTGCTGGGTGTGGAATGTCTCGAACCTCAACCCCTGCAAGTCTTATTGAAAACATTATCTTTTCCATCAATAATACCTCGAAGTTCTTTATTAGCAAACTCCCTGGCAAAAGCTGACATATTTACAGCACGCAGTAAACTTTACGTATCTGCGACAATATTAAAGGAGAGCAGCAGAAAGCCCCCACTCAGTGACCACAACAAATCATTCCATCTTAAAATGATCAAGTAGGGGGCTAATTGTCCTGAAGAGAGGGGCTCCTGACAGCTCCCATCCCGTCCACCGGCCAGAAGGAGCATTAACAACGATGAGAAAAGTATGTTTCAGGATTGGAAACATAAGAATACATATTAAAAAAAAAAAAAGAAAAAGAAAAAGAAAAGAAAATCCAACTGATACCACCGAAGGCTGAAGGAGAAACCTGATCTTGAGATGGAATGGTTAACATTTGGGGTTGTTTGGAGAGAATTGCTCCAAGCTGTTTTTGTTCAGAACGTATAGATTTAAGGTAAGAAGCACTGTGTAGCCTGTACAGGTCACAACCACTTTGGAAGCAAGTTCCTCATTACTTTTCAACTGACTAAGGTAGGGATGAATTTTGTTCTTCCTCTAACTGGGTAGCTCCGTGGATTTTCGCTTGGAAATGCACTAGAAAAATCTTTACTTGCCTTGTTCTTTTTATCACTCTGCTAGCGTTTTCTCCTTTCGGATTATATCTTTCCGGAAGCTCCTTTCTCCCACTTCCCTCTTGCCTTCAGGCCAATAAAGTGCTGACCCAGAGCCCCAAGTCTCTCCTAGCCCATTGCTCTCCTAAAAAAAAGAACTCAGGGTTTATGGGAATCCCCCTGTTTTCCTCTTCATGGAAAGGACACTTTTATACACATATATTATACACCTATTGAAATCTGCCGGTTCCCAGTGGCGAGCACTTAAGATGTGAGGGACCCCAGTCTCCTAAACTTCTAGCCACTGACAAAATTGTTTGTTTGGATAAAAGTGGAAATAGATGCCTATTTATCTGGGAGGAATTGCATCCATTATCTTATGGGAAGTATTTGATTCTTAGTAATTATTTGGCAAATCCAAAGAGGGAATTGGGTATCCATTTGAAACTTCTGTTTTCTATCCATTTGGTGAATGAGTTTCTCTTCCCCTTAAACTCCACATTAAACTGTTTCCCTCAAGGGGAAAAAAAAGAAGGAAAAAAAACCCAGTATTTTCAACTCTAAAAAGCATAAATACTTCTTTAGAAGAAAATATCAAAAGTATCTCAGGGGGAAATGAAAATAAATGTGTTCTAGAAGGACAGTTTTAAACAGGTTTGGGGGCCCTGCATTTGAACAGAAAGACTTTGGAAACTCATATTAATAACCAGCTTCCCTGGGTCTGTTCATTTGCAGGGATCGGTTCCTCCAGTCAGCGTTTTTAAATCTTTCTTCAAAATAGCTGTATTTGTTTCCAGCTTCACAAATGGATTGTCATGTGCCTTCACCATTTACCAAAACTAAAAAAGAAAGAAAAATTAAAAGGAGAATGGGGTGTATTTCAACCAGAAAATTTACCTTTAGGTGAAAACTTTGAGGAAAGGAATCTATATTAAGAGTTCTGTTTTTAAAGGCAGTGGTCAGGGCAGATTAAAACAGGAATTGGTGACAATAAAATGTCATCAGATTCTTATACTTTTGCCATACAGAGCATCATCAAAGTCGCCCCATATGTTAACATGCTTTTTATATATCTTTTGTATGCGGCATCAATTTAATTTTTATCAGAAATGACAGCCCCAATCTCCAAATATTTGTGTCAGGGGCAGGAAAGGGATACACACCCCAAAAATACCCTCAAAATTATATACTGATGTCAACACCACTCTTTAGAGTTGTTATGTTTTTGTGGTTTTTCTTTTGTAAAAACATCTTTTCCACAGGCTTTTTGTCCATACCATATCTGTATGATTTTTTTTTTCTCAAAGTAATGGGGACCACAGTTTTTGGCTACACCATCAGGAATATCGTTTAATTTATTCTTTTTACCTCGGTGAAACCATGCTCTTTCTTTTTCGGTTGATCTGTGCTGGAAATGAATTCCACAATTTGCAGTCCCAGGCATCCCTTACCCCATAACAATACAAGATGTGGAAAATGTGCTTAAGATTGAAAATCACATTTTGGAAATCCAAGCGTTGCTCCTTCTAGACTTTCGCTAAGCCGCTTATTGTACAAATCCAGGTATTGCTTAACTATCTCTAGGGGTAGAAAAAAATTAACAATAATAATGATAAAATAAAATAAAGCATGATGTACTATTTATTATATTTCATTAGATAAACCTCAAAAAAGTAAACATTTTCTCCCCGCGATTCACCCACTGCCTGTTTCAGATTTTAATGCAATGGTATGTTTTTTCAGGATCTTGAATATTTATATTTCAAAACTTAAATATCTTTATTTAAACCATACAGCCTCAATCTCCAAAACCCCGGATTTTTAATATTTTGGCGACTGAAATCTGGCATGTTTGAAGGTTTGCCTCTCTGCAGAAGTCTCTTGTTATCCAAAGTAGAAAAAACAAACTAGGGACAGATTACGAACTGCCCAACGCTGGCTGCCAGCACAGCGAAAACACTGCCTCCGACCCCCTTAACGCCCTGCCCTGGGGTAACTACTTTCTTAATAATAAATAGGGAAGATGTAAAATGTTTTCTTTAAATTAAAAATCGAAACGAATTGTTTTAATGAATATCTCTAGTTACGAGGGTAAAGCCTGCCTTCGTGTGTACACTTTCTGAAGAAAAATTTCCTGTGTGGTTTTCCCTGTGACATCAAAAGGAACTAATTAACTTTTCTATAAGGTAAACAAAACTTTAACTTGAAATATCCCCATGAAGTATGTGGGAAGTGAGCTTTTGTGTGAGTGAAAGCGGGAGGGAGAGAGGGAGGAAGGAAGAAACGGGAGGAGGGAGTTGGGTTTAATTTTATATTCAAAACCGTCTCATGCTCAGAAGGTATCGGAAACTCCTTACCAAGAGTCAGCCTTCTTTTTCCTTGCCCATTACCGAAATGATAGTTAAATCAAAGGCTGAAATGTTGCCAAGTTCAAATCCCTCCTAAGATTAATAGGGCATTGTTCTGTTCATAGTAAATGCGTTCTTCTTAGAGCCCCTTTAAGAAGAACTGGGTGTGTGAAGGACCATTTGGGAAAGAGTGTGGGAAAGGGAAAAATCTGGAAAAGCGGCCCTAGATGGGGGGTGGAAGGGAGAGAGAATCTTCAAGAGGATGGACAACTACTGCCCCACCCCCAGCCAGAAAGAATTGGGGTCAGGGGACCAGGCCCCCAGCTGGAGCCCCATTTCTCCAGGATCTGGCTCATTTTCTCAGGTTTCTGGGACAAAGGAATGAGGAACAGGAGGAGTAGTTCTGGGGAGTCCCTGAAGGTCTTTGGGGTCATGCCCCTCTGGGTGCTGACCCCAAGCTGTGTTGAGAGACTGTGGGGAGCTCTTGCCTGCCCCTCCCAGGAGGAGCAGCTGTAGTCGAGGGCTGGTCCCCCTCCCAGCACAGTGAGTCCTTGGCCTGTTTCGGGTGAGCTGCCTGGGTCCAGGGGGCCCCTGGCTGGGCCTCTTTGCCCTTGCCAGGGTAGAGACAGGCAGCCAGCCCAAAGGACAGAGACTGGAGGAAGCAGAGTGTGTGTGCGGGAGAAGTCTCCTCTGCAGGGCTCGGCAAGGCAGACACTGGGCCGATACCTCCCCTGGGTCTGGTATTTCCAGAGCAGAGGCATAGGTGGCACACACCACTCAGACACACTGCTCCCCACACCTCCATCACCCCGGAAAGGCTGCCCTGTTAAAGATGGCAATTGTTGCTGTACCAGCTGACATTTATTTCATGCTTCCCAAGCCAGGCTCTGCACTCAGTGCTTCATAGGCTTTGTCTAAAGCGTCACAGTAACTATATTAGGGACTGCAACTACCAACAGAAGAGGAAACTGAGGCAGAGAGGGCCAACGTATCTTGCACAAGGATACCCAGCTACTTACACACAAGCTCGCTAAGCTACTAAGAAGCAGGATAGCTGCACAGAGCCCCGGTGACTAAGCTAGGATGAGGGGACCAGGGAGACACAGCAGTGGGAATTCCCTGGGGGCAGCCCCGCCCCACTGCAGGGACACAGGCTCAGTCCACCTATACGTTCTGAGCTGTTCTGAGCTGTGTGTCAGTTATGTTATTAGTGATGAGAGACCCACCTTAAGCTTGTTAATTCATGTATCTGGCACCTAAGTTTGCAAAGAATTTGCTTTCATACCAACTGAAGCAAAATATTTCAAGCCCACTGAAGTCACCCCTACAAACCATCCCTCTCACTCACAACGGCATCCAGTGAGCTCTCTTTGAGAGGACAAGGAAAAGTGGGTGCCTGTGGTTGGGTGGCAGGGGGTCAGGGGGCGCACATCGCCCGAAGCTCCTGTTATCTCTGATGTGGCCCTTACAAGCATTCAGAACACATGCCATCCTTCCTAGATGGCATGCCGACAGCAGGGGAGTGGGAGATGCATTTTTGAATGCCCCCAACTTATCCTTTTTGCTTTGGAGAAGAACTAAATTCTTACAGGAAAAAAACAAAAAACAAAAAACAAAAAGGAGAGAGGAAACAATAACTATTATACCAGTTTCAGTAGCAAGACCCACAGCAACTTTTCCTAAGGTCACGGATAAGACTTGAGTCACACCAGCATTGCCTCATCCTGGCTGTGTAACCTTGAGCAGATTGCTTTACCACTGTGAACTTCGGTTTCCTCGTCTGTTAAGTAGAGATAATTCCAGCTATTTAAAACGGGATAAAGTGTGTCCAGGACCTAGTGATCAGTCTTCGTAGAGGCTTAAAGAAAAATTGTTCCGCCGGGCGCGGTGGCTCAAGCCTGTAATCCCAGCACTTTGGGAGGCCGAGACGGGCAGATCACGAGGTCAGGAGTTCGAGACCATCCTGGCTAACCCGGTGAAACCCCGTCTCTACTAAAAAATACAAAAAAAAGCTAGCCGGGCGAGGTGGCTGGCGCCTGTAGTCCCAGCTACTTGGGAGGCTGAGGCAGGAGAATGGCATAAACCCGGGAGGCGGAGCTTTCAGTGAGCTGAGATCCGGCCACTGCACTCCAGCCCGGGCAACAGAGCAAAACTCCATCTCAAAAAAAAAAAAAAAAGAAAAATTGTTCCGATGAGAACACATGGACACAGGGAGAGGAACAACACATACTGGGGCCTGTTGGGGAGGGTTGGGGCGGAGAGCATTAGGAAAAATAGCTCATGCATGCTGGGCTTAATACCTAGGTGATGGGTTGGTACGTGCAGTAAACCACCATGGCGCACGTTTGCCTGTGTAACAAACCTGCACATCCTGCACGTGGACTCTAAAATTTGAAAAATAATATTAGAAAAAAAGAAAAAGTGTTCCCTTTCCTTTTCATCCCCAACCTTTAACAGCCCTTCCATACGTAAAATCAATTGCTGTGTTTAGGTTTCCATTCTTTTAAAAATGTGTGATTATGATCAGGGGTGTCTTTCTTTGTCACAGCCAAATCCCACTCATTTTTAGTTTACCAGCCACAGCTGACTCTTGCTGATTTCGGACCCTCCTTCTCCCTGGAGACCCCACTTTGGTTCTGGTGCCTTAGCGGGAGGATTCTCCATTTCCCAGGGCAAAAATCCTGTTGCTCTGAGCCCCTGCAGTCCCGACGCCCAGAGCTCTGTACCCAGGCCCCTAAGTCGTTAGCATCAAACACTGGCTGACTTAGCAACAATGTAGCAGCAAACACTGGCTGAGTGCCTACTGTGTGCGGTTACTGCACTGATTGATGGGAATCCACGTGTGGAACTGAGAGACGGGGTGGACTCTGAAGCTCATGTTCTGGTGGGCACATGGGGTGTAAGGCGACGGGAGCTGCTTTATTTCTTCAGTAGTGAGTCTGCTCTGAAGGGGGTATGTGCACACAAACCCCACTCCACCGCCTGTCTAACCTTGGACAACTCCTTTCACCTGTCTAAGCCTCTGTATTCCAATAGTCTATTAAAAGCGTCCTAAGGGGCAGGCTCTGTGCTGGGTTCTGGGGTTAGAATGGCCAACAGACCCAACAGCCCCCCTTTGGAGTCTAGCATGAAAGTCAGGGGATGTATACATTCCTTTAGTTGTTAGGGGAAGAATAAAGTCCAGCCCCTTCAGGGTGCCCTGATTGCCTTAGCTAGCCCGGCCTGGCCCCATCCTGAACAGAAGAGCCATGAAGGAGGAGGTGGGAACAGAAGGAATAGTGGGAGGCCTCAAGGCTTTCGGTCTACCTGTCCAGGAGGTGCTTCTGAGTGTGGGAGGCACGGACAGGTGGCAGAGGAGCCCAGATGCTGCTCTACCTGAGAGCCATTTCATTTGATGTCCCTACAAAGATGGAGACAGTGACGGTCTGGGTACAACTGACCCAAAGAGATGGTAGCCCCAAGCCTCACCTGATTCCCATGGTAAAGGCCTAAGGCCAGCCAGGCGTGGTGGCTCACACCTGTAATCCCAGAACTTTGGGAGGCCGAGGCAAGTGGATTGATTGAGCTCATGAGTTCAAGACCAGCCTGGGCAACTCTACAAAACCCCAACTCTACAAAAAATACAAAAATTAGTAGCCGGGTGTGGTGGTGCATGCCTGGAGTCCCAGCTACTTGGGAGGCTGAGGTGAGAGGATGGCTTGAGCCTGGGAGGCCAAGGTTGCAGTGAGCACTCTAGCCTGGGTGACAGAGAGAGATCTTGTCTCAAAAAAAGAAAAGAAAAAAAGAAGAGAAAGTCCCAAGGCCTTCCTCCTGTGCTCCCAAATCTGCCCCATGCTGCCTAGTCTCTCATTTGGGAGCTGTGTTAATTTCCAAGCCTTGGCCCACTTCCCAACAAGGACATGTGGAGTATACTGTTTTCCAACAGCAATGCTCACATCCCTACTTCTAGACTTTGGTTGGCTTCTGGTGTAATCAGCTACGTGCATATATTATTTATGGACAAACTCATAATCCTCCGTATCTGTACACACATGTGTACACACACATGCCCCAGATAGAGTGAACGCTGAATAAATATTTTCTGGATGGAACTGCTGAAGAGATATATATGTATGCATCTCTTGCAAATATGTCAGGATCCAATGTGCACGCGGAGACACATATGGTTTTATATACAAGGTTAGAGATCAGTTTATATGAGTGTATACAGATATATAACTTTATTTCCAGTTGGCATCAGGCAGTCAGCTGGCATCTGGTATAAACTAACTGTTCATTCAGTTGGTACAAGCATGTAATCTGTGTGTGCACAGAGTGAAATAGATGACTGGGATTTTCTTCCTTTTCGTGAAAGTGCTGAATACAAAACTTTTGATACTTTTAATAAAGGATCACATAGATTACATAATTACGATCAACTTTTAACCTAACCACAGACTTAGAATTTCCAAAATCAACCATAAAAAAATAATAGGGGAGCTGTCAGTCTCTCCGTAAGCAACAGTGAGCCCATCTCTGAAGAATGACTATAGTTAAACAGTGGAGTCAAATTCCACTGCCATTTACTGAACCGCTTCATGTTTGTATACATCATTTCATTTAATCCTCACAATACCCTATGAACCAGGTTTTATCATCCTCCCTGTAAAACGACAAACTGAGGCTTGGAGAGGCTAGCAACCTACCAAGGCAAACCAGCACATAGGGAAGGGAGCCTGTTTCCTCATTGCCCAGGTCTGCCATAGCAACGCACTCAACTGGGTGGCTTGAAACAACAGAACTTGTTCTCCCACAGTTCTGGAGGCCAGGAGTCCAAATCAAGGCATCAACGTTCTCTCTCCAAAGACTCGAGGGGAAGAATCCTTCTCTGCTCCTTCTAGCTTCTGGTGTTTGCCAGCAGTCCTTGACATGCCTCAGCTTGTTGGTCTACCACCCCAGACTCTCATCTCCCCATCTCCCCTGCATGTCTGTGTCCACATTCTCCCCTTCTTTTTTTTTTTTTTTTTTGAGACTTTTTTTGAGATGGAGTCTCGCTCTGTCGCCCAGGCTGGAGTGCAGTGGCCGGATCTCAGCTCACTGCAAGCTCCGCCTCCTGGGTTCACGCCATTCTCCTGCCTCAGCCTCCCGAGTAGCTGGGACTACAGGCGCCCGCCACCTCGCCCAGCTAGATTTTTGTATTTTTTAGTAGAGACGGGGTTTCACCGTGTTAGCCAGGATGGTCTCGATCTCCTGACCTCGTGATCCGCCCGTCTCGGCCTCCCAAAGTGCTGGGATTACAGGCTTGAGCCACCGCGCCCGGCCCATTCTCCCCTTCTTATAAGGAGTCCAGTCATTGGATTACAGCCCACTCTAATCCAGCAGGACCTCGTCTTAACGAGTTACATCTGCAGCAAAGACTCTATTTCCAAATAAGGCCACCTTTGAAAGTTCCAGGTAGACATGAGTTTGGGGGAACACTATTCAACCCCGTACAGCTGGGAGCTGAACTCACATAATAATATAATATAATCCCACACTCCTTTGCTTCCCAGTGGGTCCTGGGCCCAAGTCCTCCGTTTCAAGATCAGGGGCAGCAGCGGTGCCCTCTACCTGTCCCTCCCTCTAGGTCAGGGTTATGCACAGTCAAGAGGAGCACAAGCCACAGGCTCTTTCCTTGGAGCTGTGTCCCAGCTGCACAGGGAAATACTTACATGCACCAAAGCTCTGGTAGCGGGGCAGAGAGGAGGCATAGGACCCTTGATGGTAGCTGACCTGGAGGCATCCTTTGAGACTTCTGCCACTGCACCAGCCTCAGCCTGTGGTCCCTGCAGGTCCCCTGAAGCCAGCTCCCTCTTCACACACACCTGCTCCCCTCTCCCCAGGGCCACACCCAGAAAGCTGCAGGGAAGGCCTCACAGGTCTAGGAGCTGGAGTCACAGCTGGGGCTTGGCCCAATGCCCTAAGTGGGCTTGGGCTCACCTAGGGAAAGCTTGCAGCTCTGGCTACTGACGCCGCCTAGGGAAAGCTGAGGAGGGAAAGCCAGGCGGGCCTTTTCCCCTGGGTAGCCCACAAAGGACTTTCCTGGGGGTCCCCCACAGGGGCCACACAGCCCTTGGCCACTGGAGGTGCCTGTTCCACTCCTGTTGCTCTAATTACCCACGGTCTCGTCGAATTTGTTATCAGTGTCACTACCCCAGCAATGAAGGGTGGGTGTCCAGAGCTGACTGCTGGTGCCTGCCTCCTGAGCCTGGCACTTACTAGCTTGGGTGACTCTGACTTCTCTTAGCCTCAGTTTCCTCTTTTGTTAAATGGGCACAACAACAGTACCGGCCTCATGCGGTGGTGAGAATTTGGCAAGTTTCTGCACTTATAATGCCTGGCACCTAACGGGTACATGGTAACATCGCTCACGTGTGAGCCTTCATCATCATCGCCATCACCATCCTACAACAGCGGTTATTACGGTGAACTGAATTGCAGCCTTCCTGGGGAATGAGACGCATATTCTGGTTCACAGAGTTACCGTGGTTGCGGTATGTGGAATTGTTTTTGCGGAATTAGATTTTTAAAGTTAGGATACAATTAAGCCACTAACTCTACACACCACAGGTTCCCAGTTCTGGCCCTTAGGAACTGTGTGACTTGGGCCTCCGTTTTCTCATCTGTATAGTGGTCCCTCCCTTTCTTCCCAGATTGTAGCCAGGAAGAAAGGAGAAGGTAGCTATTATCACCATCTGCCCGGGAGTCTCAACCATGTCTGATCACTCAGCTGGGCCTCCGTTTCTGCGTCGGTGAGATGGGTGATTACTCCTATCCAGAGCTTTTAGAGTAATTTGAGGCACTGAGCATCTGTGTGCCTGGCACAATAAATGGTGTCGGATATTGCTGGGTTTTTAAATGATTTATTTAACTTTTACTTTCAGTTCAGGGGTACATGTCCAAGTTTGTTATACAGGTAAACTTAGGTCATGGGGGTTTGTTGTACAGATTATGTGGCCACCCAGGCATTAAGCCTAGTGCCCATTGGTTATTTTGATATTACTGTTCAGGATCAGTTTACCTGTGGAGGTAAATGCACAGAAACTCCAGGTAATGGCCTCTGGAGAGGGGAATATTGGCTAACTGAGTTAAGAGGTGACTTAACTCTGACCCTGCCCCTCCCCTAAAGCCCCTCTGCCTTCTAGTTGGTGTCTATTACAGGGGGTCCCACGCACAGTGCCAAACGAGGAGTCTCTGGCTGGGGCCAGGCACCGCCAAGAGCACGAGCTTGATCTCTGCAAGCCCAGGAGAGTGAGAGGAGGACGCAAAAGCACACCCCTAAGGAGTAAGTGCTCATAAATTCATTGGCGAGTAATTTATGGCGGCCAAGTATAACACCTAATGCCTGCCAGTGTGAGAGGTTAATAGGGAAGGTTAAGGAGCACCGGCCGGCTGATTTATGGGCCTGGTCAGGCTTTCTTCTTGGCCGAGGCTCTGGCTCTGGGCCTGGGGGAGAGGAGGGGAAGGGGCCAGGACAGGGTGAAGGGGCAGAGAGGGAAAGTGGGGGAGAAGGAGGGTCCAGAGGAGGCATGCAATAAGAGAGTGGGGAGGGAACAGTGTAGAAGAAAAGACAGGAGGGAGCAAGGCAGGCAATAGCAGTAACATCCTCCACACCCCTGCGAGGAGGCGGGGACGGGAATCGTCCGCTCGGAGGCCCAGGGGCTTGTCTTGTCTGTGACCCTCATAGGGTCAGAAGAGTTTGCATCCGTCAGCATCGCCAGAAAAACAACATTGAACAAGTACATTCAGTGATGTGAACTGGGGCATGACTTATGTTTGCAAAGAGTGAGACAAGTGACCAATAATTTCCTCATCAACAGGATTATGATCTGGGGCCAGGACCATACAGGAGACAGAAGGCATTGAGTCTAGCCTCCTGGCAGCAGCATTACTGCTGAGTGCCCTCATCTGTAGGTGGCAATGGATGCCTGCCTCCAGGAGTGGTTTTGTGCATTCAATGAGATTCCATGGGTGAGGACACTGGCCACGGTGTCTGGCTTGCAGAGGATGAGATGCAAGAGAGTTGGGTCTGACGTTACTGCTACTGCCTTCCTTGCTCCTTCCTATCTCTTTTTTTCTATGCCATTCTCTCCCCCGCTCTCTTATTGCACTTTCCTGGACACCAAGGGCAGGCTTTTAAAGTTGACATCAAAAAGAGCACCTAGCAGCTGGCATAGTGTTCAGTCACTCCCTGGCTCTGGAGGAGCCGTCACAGTGTGTCTGGACACACATCCAGGCTGGACATTTGGGCTGGCACCCAGACTGGCCTCCTAGAAGAGTTAAACTGACTTTGTCAAAACCAGAAAGCTTAAATACAAGGAATGTTGTGAGGATGTTTTAGATGATCTTACAAGTATATATTCACACATATATTCACACATAACTGGCCACCCCATTGTCCTGAACACCAGACCCAGAATTCCCTGAGATCCCAGGGCAGGATCATATGGATGATGGTTACAGCAAGAAACCCAGGCCCCACACACCCAGCACTTTGGTATTGACACAGCTCTTTCCCACCCACTAGCCCACCCTGTCCTCCTGGCTTCCCAAGGGGCAGTGTCACTATGAGGAAGCTGGACTCAGAGGGGCCAAGCAACTTGCCCAAGGTCACACAGCCAGCGAGTGTGTACAGAGCCAGGAGGCGACACCAGTTTCTTGGCCCCAGGCTCAGGGCTTTCCCCATGTGCATTCCTGTATTTTCCCAGAGGTCCTCAGCAACACACATTCCAGGGAGTTGGGGAGAGAGGCAGGGACAGCCCCACTGGATACACTTCCAGGGTGCTCCCACCCTCACCCCAAGAACTAGCCAAGAGCTAGCACCCCCGGCCTGGCTCCTTCCCACTGTGTTCTCTGTGTCTCTCCCTCACCACTTTGCGTTTTCTGCTCCTGGGTGTGTCACCCCACATCCTGTTCTGCCCATACAAACACCCATTCCCCAAAAGTGCAGGTCGGGGGAGCTTTCCCTGCTTCACACCTCCTGGATCCTCTCTGAGATCATCCCACTCACCTCCTGAGGGAGGAGCCATGTTCACAGTCTTGGGCTGGGTTGTGGGTATTCGCGCACACACACACACACACACACACACACACACGTCTTAGAGGATCCCTCCCAGCTTGCCAATCCCTGGCTCTCAAGGCAATCACAGCCTGTGTTCAGTCCCAGCCCTCATCCCTTCCTTCTGCCCACCAGGCTTCCAGGCTGCCGTGCCGCTTTGGGGGGAGGAAAACTGGATGTGGCATCCCAAGTCCTGGCCCAGTTTCTGCTTTACCACTTCCTGGCCATGTGAGTGCAGAGCGGTCCGTCAGACACCCTGGAAAGCCACGTGTCTGCAAGGCCAGACTGCATGAGCTTTCCAGCCAGATCTGGACTTGAATGCCAGTTCTGCTACGTTTTTGCTGTGTGTCTTTAGGCAAGTGCACAACCTCTCTGAGCTTTGATTTCTTCATTATTAAATGGTATATAATGACAATGACCTGACTGGTTGCTGTAAAATTAAAGAAAATAAGATATTGTAGGGATCATGAATACAAATATTCCGGAGACATTTCTTCAAACACAAGAAGGGCAGCAAGTTTTCATTGTTGAAGGGGCCTTCTGTTTCCAACAAGATATTCAGCACAAGGGAAGTCAGATGAGTGAGATGAGGTGGTTGTGGAACAGAAGAACATCATAGAGTTTACTCAAATGTTCAGGGTTAGAGTCCCAGCTCTGTCCTTCCTGTGTGCCTTTTGTCAAGGCTCCTGGCCTCTTCTCAGCCTCAGTTGCCTTTTCTGCAAGACGGGGATGATCGTAGTACCCTCCTATAAGACAACTCCAAAGATTTCCATTCATTCAGGCAAAAAAATTCGTATTCACTGAACTCTTGTTCTGTGCTAAGCTCTTCTCCAGGCCCTGGAGACAGAGCAGAGCAAACACATGATTTCTCACATTGTGGGAACAGATGAGTAAACAAATAAATAAACCAGGTAACTGCAGCTGGTGCCGAGTGCTCTGAAGAATTAAAGCAAGGTGGGGAGGGAGTTCACTTGGATTGGGTGGCCCAGAAGAGGGAATCTACGGAACAAGCCCAGAATTGGGTCTGGCTCCTAATGGGTACTAAGTAAATGCTACTGACTGTTGATTAATTATTACTAAGGGTCAGATACGCAGCTTGATCTGCAAGGGCTTCTGGGAGTGAGCAGGAGTTTGCCTGATGGCACAGGTCTTGCTGCCCTCAGTTTGAGAAGAGAGAGCTGTCTGAGGGATGGCGCCGCCAGGGTAAAGGCCTGGCTTGCTTCAGCCACCATGCTGTTTCTGGATGTTCCCGCGCCTCCTCCTCCTCCAGCCTCCATCGGGCTTTCATTTCCTCAGGCGGAGGCTGAGCGCCAGCCCCTGCTGCCAGCCTGGACTGAACATCAGAGACCAGAACCATTTGCCGCGGGTTTCACGGGGTGTAAAGTGCTCAGCACCCATTAAAGCTAGAGGGGCAGCAGGGTGGGGGCTGAGATCCTGCCTAAAAGGCTCAGAAACACTTCTTTAGAAAGAGCCAAGATCAGCCCTGATCCCTGGCTTTGCCCTGGAACTGTTTATCTCAGCTTTAAAATGCCATGGGCCAGGCTGAGAGCTTGTAAAAGGGGAAAATGCGTATTGTCCTCACAGAGGAGGAGTGAGGTGGTCTCCCTGAGAGCTCCCCAGTACAGGCAATATAGCTTTCTGCCAGTCCATCCACCTAGAGCAGCTATTAGGCACCATCTGTGTGTAGACCCTAACAGGCACTGCAGCATCAGATAGGGTATCCGCTTGTTGGATACTTGGGGAAAGAAGAATAAGGAAAAACATTTAGATGTGCCTACCATGTGCCAGGCTTTCTCATCATCTCCTTCAACCCTCATAACAATGCATCAAGGCAACCATTATCATCCTCATTTATCCAATAAAAGAAAACAGAAGCCCAGAGAGGTTAAGTAACTCACCTGAGGTTGCACAGCTAATAAGTGCAGAGGGAGAATTCGAACCCTTGATGGAGGAACACTTTTCATCCATGGAGAAGGTGAAGGAAGGGCAAGGAGTGGAGGTAAGAGGAGGAAGGACACCCCTGCCAGCCAGCTGACTATGTCCTGAGATCAAAGAGTGGCAGGTGTACAGCCAGGTACCCTCCTATCCTGGAATGTGACAGTGGAGCGCTAACCTGAGCCAAGCATTTCCCATGACCTTTCTCAAATAACCCCTCCCCCGACCCAATTACTAAAGTCCCCAGTGTACCAATGAGAACACTGAGGCCCTGTGCCAATAAGCGGCAGAGCCCAAATCATTCTGATTCCGGTGTCTGACCCACTCATTACCCATGTGACTCACAACCATTGTGTTAAGTGTCACCCTCCGTGTCTGAGGCGCTTTGCCGTTTACAAGCTAATCATGTTTTTTCTATTCATTATCTCCACTTACAATTTAAGCAAGCCTTGGGCAAAGAAGAGGGCATCCCCCAGAGTTCAGGCTCTCCTCAGTGGCCCCATGAAAAGGCAGGCAGGAAGGACTGGGAGTTGGTAAGAAGGAGGAGTTGATGGTGGGAGGACACTGGGGAGGCTCCACAGCCAAGGGACAGGAAATTTAGCCGTAAGCAGCCACGAGGCTTCGAGACCCTTAGCCTCAACCTTCCAGAAAGCAGCCCTCACATCTTTGGCAGTTTGGAGCCGCTTTCAACCTTTCCTTTGACCTGGTGCCAAAGAATGGACTGCATGACCTGAACAACCTCTCCTCTGGCCTGTGTCCTTGGTATAAGAAATCTGGAATACAGCCCCTGTGAATGAGATGAGGCTTGTGAACTGATTTCCATCTGATTTTAAACCATTCAGATCCTGTTTTAAAGGGGAAAATAATGAACCATTCCCACAATAGCTGCCTTCATGGCAATAACTCAGATATAATGAAAGGGAACTCTTCAACCAGTTCTACTAAATTCATTTGTTCCTTCCTTCCTTCATGCATTCAACATTCCTTGCTCTGAGTCTGTTCCAGTCAATGTCTACATCACAGGTGATAGGTGGAGAGAATGAACACTGTTCAGGGGAGGGGCATATCACTCCAGTAGAGAAGATTAAGAGGAAACTTCCAGAAGATGAGGCTTGAGCTATGCCTCCAAAGCTGCTGGGGAGAAGGAAGAAGGGCATTTTAGGCAGAACATTCCAGAAACCCTCTGGGGACCCATCTTGGCAGGACCCAGCTGGGGCCTAACCCCAGCTACTTCCTAGAGCTGAGGCCACTAGCCCTTCCTGATAAGGTGTCATGATTTCCTTCCTTCCTTTCCAAGTGTTGGCTCCCCAATTTGTAGGGACTTTATTAAAAACACACAGTTAATGGTTAGGAAAGAGGAGGCAGTTTTGCTTCTCTCTGCCCACCCCTCCCCACCCTGAGCCCCTACTCTGGCTGGAATGTAGCCATCAAAATAAACATTAAATGCAAAATGCCAGAGCTGAGTTATTACTTGTGAGGGTGCTGGGAGAAAAATTTATAGCAACATTACAGTGTTTTGTTAAAAATCTCTTAATGCACCAAAATGGGAAGGTGTGTGTGTTTTTTATTAAAATGTTACACTCTATAAATCCGATCTGCAGGAAGGACACAGGTGGCGACCCAGGGACTCAGCTGAGGAAGCTGTCACTTCTATCTTTGGAGCCCGTCCTCATCCTTGGCTCTTTAGCCTCTCCCCAGCCCCAATCCCTCTCCTCCTCCACACCATCTCCCCTTCTTTGAGAAAAAGCTTACTCCTCCCTTACCACCAGGGGAGGAGAAGCCACGAAAGGGTGTGACGATCTTTGTGCAACTTCCCAATACCCTCGGGGTCTGGCGAAAAGTTGCAATTTTCTTAAAAAGCCTCTCTGAGCAATAGAGTCCCCCACAGCGCCCTTAAGAAGTTTGTCTGACGTGGGGTGAAATTTCCTGTTGGTCCATTCTCACAAATTTAGATTCTGGCTGATGCTGCATTTTCCAAGGGCTTCTTTATAAAAAGGCAACCAGTGTCTGTCCCTAGCCTTCTGCTCTGGAATGTCCTTCCTCAAAATGGTAGATGATATCACTGGAGCAGAATGGCGGTTTTCTTTTCTCCTTTTAACCATATGTAGGTGTGTCCTCCCTTAAGAGAACTATAGGAATTTGGATTTGCAGAACGAGGTTCGTTGTTTTTCTCTCCATCTTTCAAATAGTAATATCAGAGGATTCCTTAGAGACATTAAAACAGAGACTCCTAGATTGGACAGGGGCTTGAAGACCCCCTAAATTGTACGTGAAATTGGGAGTTTGCAACTGTAATGAGTTGAATGGTAGCCCCTAAAAGATATGCCCAAGTCCCAACCCCCACTACCTTAGAATGTGATGTGACCTTATTTGGGAAAAGGGTATTTGAAGCTTCATTAAATTAAGGCTGTCAAAATGAGATCATTCCAGATTATACAGGTGAACCCTACATCCAGTGACAAGTATTTATTAGAGACTGAAGAGAAGGAGACACAGAGAAGAAGGCCTTAGGAAGACGGAGGCAAGGATTGGAGTAATGCAGCCACAAGGAAAGCCTGGGGACCTGGAAGCCGGGAGAAGGAAGGGAAGATTCTTTCTTAGAGCCTTTGGAGGAACATGACCCTGCAGGAACTTCGATTTTCCACTTCTCACTTCCAGAGCTGGGAGGAAAGAAATTTTGGTCCACCACGTTTGCCTCAATTTGTTAAGGAAGCTCTCAGAAACCAATACAGCATCTGTCTGCATCTTTCCAGAAAGAAGGTCCTCAACTTTCATCACATCATCAAAGAAACGTCTCCCCTAGAAAGCTGAAGAGGCATGGATGTAAAATGTTTGTGTGAATGGTGTGTATTTGTAGAGTCACTGCTCCTGCAGTGGAAACTGTACCTGTAATTTGGAAGGCAGGATCAGCAAACATCCTCAACCCAGGCCTGGAGATGGAGGTCTCTGTCCCATAGTCCTTCTCACTCCCTTCCCTATTCTTTCACACACTGGTTCTGTAGGTTCTGGGTAAGCATCCGACTCCACCTCCCCAGTTCCCAAGTCTTCTGAGATCAAAGGGAAGCAGCTCTTTCTAAAAGCATTGAAAAGCCCTGGTGTCCACCTTGTCTACCTGCATAGCATCTCAGCTACAAGGGCAAGCAATCCTTAAAAAAGGAAAATAGGTCCTTTGGTGGTGATGCAAATATTTTGGAACCTCTCTAGACCAATGGTTGTTGTACCACACTGAGAATATGCCAAACGCCACAGAATTGTTCACTTTAAAAGGTTAATTTGATGTATGTGAATTTCACCTTTAAAAAATGGGGAGTAGAGGGGAGGGAAATCAGCATCGATTGCTTCCCTAGGTGCAATAATTAGCAAAGCTTATTTTGCACCCCACTCCTCTTCTCTAAGAAATTGAAACCGTGCTAGTTAACTTGACAAGAGAAAGGATAAGAGCAGTGATTTAAACAGGCAAATCCTGAAAGGGCTGGATTGGCCACACTTGGAAGTGGAGGGACCATCAAAAGGCAGGTCATGTGGCCCCGGGCCCGAATGGAAGAGGATCTGGGGAAATCTAGCCACTACTTAATTTGAATTCGACTGGACAGGAGGTCAGGGTGGCTTCTAGAATTGCATCTTCCTCCAAGCTCTCCAAAACCTGCAACTATCCCAAGTGAGAATAAGAACTGAAGGGAGCACCTACCCACGTGATCTCTGATCCTCACAACTTTCCTAGGAGATAGAAATAATCACGTCCATTTCACAGGTGAAGAAACGGAGGCACAGAGAGAAGTGACTTGCCCAAGATGGCACAACCACAGATCACGGATTAGCAACCAGCTCTGCCTGACTTTACTAGAGACCGCGCACGCGTTTTCCACCACCCTTTGAAAAACCTGACCGGGACCTGTAAACGAATTCAATTTAGAGAAAGCAGCGAGGAGTTTCCACGCTCCTGAGCATGGCAGAGCACCTGAGGGAAATTGCGGTTTGAGAGAGAGGAAGCTCGGGGTCCAGGCTCCGAAGTGCATCACTGCGCAGATACAGCCAGGACCCAGGACCAGGCTCTCCAGCCAAAGCTCGTTCCACAGCCAACCCCTGAGGACATGTATTTTCCTGGGTGTTTCCGCCGGGCGGCTCCTCCTCGGGGCGCGGCCCAGCCTCCTTCAGGCCCCAAGACCTTGAGTGAGGGCCGAGAGAGCGCGCGTTGCGAGGGTCGGCTGAGATGCGCGGGAAGGTGGGGGTTGGGGTGCGGGGTGGGAGACCAGCGGCGCTCAAGAAGTTCCACGAAGACGCCGCTTCCCAGCGACCACCGGAGACTGCCTCCTCCGGGCCTCGCCTCTTTGCCCCGGGAGTGGCCCGAGCGGGACACGAGGCTTTGGGTGTTTCTTTTTATCCCATCAGCTGCCCTTGTGGTTTTGCAAGTCGGTTCGCTCCGGTCGCAGTCGACCTGGGAGCGCGCGCCGCCGTCTGTTTCCCCAAGGGCTGGGGGTGGAGAAACAAAGCCGCTGCGCTGCACTTCCGCCCATAGATCGGCAATCAAGGCCCTTGGACTCAGCTCTGGACCGAGGGGTCGATGCCAGGAGAGGTGTCAGTTCGCCCGCAGTTGCGCGCTCTGGGCCTGCTCTGGGCGTGCGGGGGAGGGGGGAGTACGGAGAGGCCAGCTGTGCGCCCACAGGTCCTGGGGAAGGAAGGACCTCAGGCGGGGTGGGAGAGAGGGTCGAGGTCGGGCCATTAGAGTCCTCAGATACTGCCGGCCGGATCGGGGGAGTTGCACAGGCTGGACCGCAGCTAATGAGTAGCAGGAGGCAATCGAAATATAATCACCACCACCACTTACTAAGCACCTACTGTGTGTCGCGCACTGTGCCGAGCAGCGCCGTGTTTGTCCCCCTCCTTCTGTCTCTTTCTGTGGCCAAGGTTACCCTAGTACTTCTCCTGTGCATTCCCCTCGGCTCTGCCCTCCCCGATGTCTGCCTCGCTCCTCTCAGCCCCCCTCCTCTCAGCCCCCCTCCCTGCCAGTCACAAGCCTCGGGATTATGCGATCAGAATGTGCGCTCCGGCTGCCTCCTAGGACAGGTGCTAGGGCAGGGACCCCTCCCTCCCGAGGCAGGCGGCAGGAGAGCAGGGTGGGGGAGGTTGCAGACAGGGGTTGCTAAGGCTACATGCCCTCCCCCGTCTGTGAGGCCCCGGCGCACTGTGGCCGCCGGGATAAAGACAGCAGGCCTGGGAGCCGGGAGCCCTGAGTTGGAGGGTCAACCTGACCTCTTGCTGGCCCGGTGACTTTGAGAAAGGGGCAATGCCTGTCTGGGCTCCCCTTTCCCTAACAGTAAAACAGGGACATAGACCCTTCTCCACAAGGTAGTAGCAAACTCACAAAGCGAATCAGGAAGGTGAAGAAGGTGCTACTTAAAGTGCCAGGTGGGGCAGAGCCAGGAGCTGGAGGGCAGCGGAGACCCTACCCCTAAGACCTTCTCCCACTCAACACACACCCTCCACCTCCTCGTGCACCAACTGACAGGAAGGGCAGGACCCTGGGATCTATGAATTCCTTTGGCTTTTTCACTCCTGGTGCTTTGAAAGGACCCTGACCCAGGGCAGAGCTGTGGGTAGAAGAGGCGGTTGAATATAACCCATTTTCCCAGCTGTTGAAGGTCAGGAACCCCAAATGATCACTTCAGGGACTTTCAGCCTGAGCTAGGGTATCTAAAACAGCAGTCTCCAATATGGAGAGGGTGGGAAAATCTGAAGTCAGCATAATCTCATTTAATCCATGCAGCCATCCTATGAAGCAGATACTGTGCTATTATTATCTCCGTTTCACAGAAGGAGAAACTGAGTTCCGTGAAGGCAGTCACTTAGCAGGCATTACGTGGCCAGTAAGCAGCACAGCTGGGATTCAAAGCTGGGCTCCTCACCACTAATGCAGCTGCTGTCAGAGCATTTTGCTGCCTCCTTCCTTCCGGCTTTTACCACCCCACAAGCCTCCCCGCTGTCACAGAGGCCTCCCTCCAGCTCTGTCCTGGAGAGAATCCAGAAGCCCCCTCCCAGTCCAGAGACCATACTGGGGGCGGAGGGAGGGTTGGAATTGGAGTCAACACAGCTGCCACTGACTGCCACCAACTCTTGGGGTGGGGGAACGGGGCAGGTGGACAGACAAATGAAACCTCAGAGAAGAAGGACCCTTGGAGGCCCAGAGCCATGGTTGTGGGGAGGAGACAAGGGAATTATGGGCCATGCTCCCTCCTGTGAGTGAAGCCATGGCGCAAGGTTGAACAATGGGCTCTGGCGACTGGAGGAGAGGAGTGGGGAAAGGAGGGAAAGAGGTGTGGACGCACAGCCAAGCTCAAGTATCAGCCAGAGAGAATCAGGAAGCCAGCCTTCTCCCATCCCCATGGAAGCCTGCCCATTTGACTCTCTCCAGCTTCGACTTGGTTTTCTGAATGGTGGGATGAAAGGACCATCCCTTCCTTACCAGACAGAGGTGCCACCCACCCCAGAAGAGCCCCCTTCCCCAAACCCACAGGCTGTCAGTTGGGCAGTCCCAGGCTGGGCATGTAGACATTTGCATTGCAGAATGAAAGGGAGGAGAGGGAAGGGAGTGAGGTCCAGGTCTGAGGGAACCAAGAGAACTCTGAGGAGAGGCATGCTTTGTCCCAAGGGCCAGCTCTGCCCAGGACAGCGGAGCTTAACCTTCTGGGGGCCAGGAACTCCTTGGAGATTCTACTGAAAGGGTCGAGCCCTCCCCCACTCTCCAGAGCCAGGCACAAGCAGACACAGTTTGAAGGGTCGTCAGATCCCCCTGGCCATTACACTCCTTTGCCTCCACCTCCCCAGCTGAGAAATGGGTAAAATATTCCTACTGGCTTCCCTGGAACTAAGACTGAACAAAGGCAGATCCACTTCTCCTGCCAAGCACCTCAAGAAACTGAGGACTCGTGTCTGCCCTGGAGGTGCCTGAGGACCCTGGATAGGACCCTGGATAGGCGTTGTCTTTGGCCCATCTCTTCCACCACCAATCTTTTGCAGTCACGTTTTGAAACCTTAGAGGACCAGCTTCCAGGAGAGAAGGGACAGGGAGAAGACAAGTAGGCACACGGGGCTTCCCTACAAACACCTGGCTTGGGGTTTGGCTAATGACATGTGGGAATTATGTGTAGACTTAAAATATCTGGACGGGCTTAGACCCCAGAGGCCAACTTCCGGTTCCAACAACTTCCTCTCGGTTCAACGAGAATTAAGGTGGCCACCGGGCAGGGTGGAGAGCTCGTCTCCAGGGCTTTAGAGCCAGGTTTTCCGCGTGTCCCCGGAGCTCCTCTCCCCGCCCTGTGCTCTTGGCCTTGCCTTGCCAGAGAGGGCCAGGGCACTAGGCTCCATCGCGCACGTGGTCTTCACCTTCAGGCGGGAACCCCAGCCCCGCGCGGAAAAGCGTGTGGCCGGCTCCCCAAGAGCGGGGATGCAGATCCTGGAAGCGAATATAGGGAGCAAATGTGTGCGTCTCCCCTAGGCGGGCGCGGGCGGCGGGGTTGGTCAGTTTGTAAAACCTCCAGTCCGCTCCTGCTTTGAGCTGCATAGACGCGGGGGACCAAACAGCATGTGTGTGGCTGGAACGCCCGGTTTATCCCGCACCTCGGGGATCCGCGCTGTTCCCAGATAAATGAAGGTGTGCCCTTGAATGCGGGCTTCCTTTACGATCTCCTCACTCCCCTGCCTCATTCAACACAATATGCGGGGCAGGAGAGACGCAGCTGCGAAGGCCTCTCCCAGTGCCTGGTTCCCCAGCGTCTGCTAACCCGAATTCCGGAAATGGCTAAGCCCCTAAACTCGGGGTGCAAGTTCCAGCGTGAAGTAGGCGAGGAGGAAGGGCGGGCGATGCTGCGGCGCTGCTGGGGCCCTGCTGAGCCGGCACAGATCCGGTCCGCGCCTGCTCCCCCGAGGTCCGCCCGCAGTCTCAAAGCCCCTAAGCGACCCCCGCCTGGAGAGCACCCCTCGGGGGCAGTGCCTCCCTCCCTGCCTCTATGCGACTGGAGGCTTGGGTTGGCGCGGCGGCGTCCGCATTCCGGGGAGACTGGGGCAGGGGCTACGGCGGCTGGGGGCCGGTGGCCAGCGCCGAAGCTGACCTCCTCGCGGGGGAGGACGTGGTGAGTCACGCGGTCTGCCGGGGCTGGCGAGCGCGCCGAGGACCCGCGCGGACTCGCTGCTCTCGCGCCCGCCCCGACGGCTGTGGAGAAGTGGCAGCTTTTCTGCGAGCCCTGGAGGTCCAAAGGGGTTAGGAACCTTTCGGTCTGTCCGTCCCCCGTCGTGTTTGGCTCCAGTGATTTCTGATAAGGCGCGCAATGGTTAAGACCTTAGGTTCTGACGTTGGATCGCCTGAGTTCGAATCCCAAGTCCTCTGCTTTGCTGTGTGGCCCCGAGCTATTACTTCACTTCTCTGTGTTTCGATTTCGTAACCACTACAGAATGAGAACAATAGTTACACCATAAGGCTATTGTTAGGATTGCAAAGATGTCAGTGTGCAGGAGCTGACTTGTAACAGTTGACGATAGGCTGTGGCTATTACGTTGTTATTTCTAGAGTGTGAGATATGTGCACAGGGGTCTCCAGTACGGGAGGGTTCCCAAGCAAGACTTAGAAGCTTCTGGCCTTCATATCTTGATTCTTCCCATCTTTTCTGCCGGTATCCAAAGTGTTCTTTCAACCACCCTAAACTTCGGAGCAGTTATTGTAGCCTTCTGCCATTTGCAGAGCTGGCAACTTGCAGCCAAGTGCTGCACAGGACTCGCTGATGTGGGCGTAGTCCCCATTTGACTCACATAGAAGTTAAGGCTTGGGTCAGTCAGACAAGGTTACATAGAAGGTAAGTGCCTGCCAGGCTGTGGAGCGGGGGTACCCCTCATCTCAGCTCCACAGTGCTCAGCCAGGGTAGGGGTGCAGTAGATAACTGGGGAGTAGAGGGCAGCTGAGACTGAAGGTGGTGGCTCTGCCAGGTGCGGTGACTCACATCTGTAATCCCAGCACTTTGGGAGGCCAAGACGGGTGGATCATGAGGTCAGCAGATCAAGACCACCCTGGCTAACATGGTGAAACCCTGTGTCTACTAAAAATACAAAAAATTGGCCGGGCATGGTGGCAAACACCTGTAGTCCTAGCTACTTGGGAGGCTAAGGCAGGAGAATCACTTGAACCTGGGAGACGGAGGTTGCAGTGAGCCAAGATCATGCCACTGCACTCCAACCTGGGTGACAGAGTGAGACTCCATCTTGAGAGAGAGAGAGAAACAGAGAGAGAGAGAGAGAAAGAAAGAAAGAAAGAAAGAAAGAAAGAAAGAAAGAAAGAAAGAAAGAAAGAAAGAAAGAAAGAAAGAAAGAGAAAG